>NW_011494805.1:4012615-4016511 GCF_000754665.1 Bison bison bison | reverse complement strand
AGATTGCTGGGAGAAATATCAATAACCTCAGATATGCAGATGACACCACTCTTATGGCAGAAAGTGAAGAGGAACTAAAAAGCCTCTTGATGAGAGTGAAAGAGGAGAGTGAAAAAGTTGGCTTAAAGCTCAACATTCAGAAAACAAAGATTGTGGCATCTGGTCCCATCACTTCATGGGAAATAGATGGAGAAACAGTGGAAACAGTCTCAGACTTTAGTTTTGGGGGCTCCCAATTCCCTGAAGATGGTGATTGCAGCCATGAAATTAAAAGACGCTTACTCCTTGGAAGGAAAGTTATGTCCAACCAAGATAGCATATTCAAAAGCAGAGATATTACTTTGCCAGCACGGTCTGTCTAGTCAAGGCTATGGTTTTTCCTGTGGTCATGTATGGATGTGAGAGTTGCACTGTGAAGAAAGCTGAGCGCTGAAGAATTGATGCTTTTGAACTGTGGTGTTGGAGAAGACTCTTGAGAGTCCCTTGGACTGCAAGGAGATCCAACCAGTCCATTCTAAAGGCGATCAGCCCTGGGTGTTCACTGGAAGGACTGATGTTGAAGCTGAAACTCCAATACTTTGGCCACCTCATGTGAAGAGTTGACTCACTGGAATAGATCCTGATCCTGGGAGGGATTGGGGGCAGGAGGAGAAGGAGATGACAGAGGATGAGATGGCTGGATGGCATCACTGACTCAATGGACATAAGTTTGAGTGAACTGTGGGAGTTGGTGATAGATAGGGAGGCCTGGCATGCTGCAATTCATGGGGTCGCAAAGAGTCGGACACCACTGAGCAACTGAACTGAACTCAACTGAGCCCCTAATTTCTATGTGTAAATCACTGTCCAAAGTATTGTAATTCAATATAGTGCCAAGATTACTGGATTTATTTCTTTTATATAATAAACAATCGTCTATGTTTTATGAGCCAACTAAATGTCCCAAGAACTTTACCAATATAATTCATTTCTTCCTCATAAAATTCCTTGAGAAAGGTTAGTACTCTCATTTTATAGATTCAGAACTGATGCTCACTTGGTCAGGAGATTTGCTCAAAGTCATCGTGAGGATACATAGTCTATACTGTATCTTTCAAGTGTGGTGTGCTCTGCAAAGTGCTTTTGGCTGTATGATAATTCTGTATGTATTAATTTATGGTAATGTGACATTTGAGAGACTGGGAATCTTTTAATCCTGTTGTCTTCTGTCTACATTAAAAAGCCTCAAATCAAAAACTTTATTTTAAAAATCCATTATTTCCATTTAGAGCAATAACATGGAAATACACGAATTCAATATATTTCCCACTAGGTGTGGTATAATTTGATTTTCTAAGACCATTTTGAGGAGACATCTACTTCTGATACCAGGTCTGTGTACTGATTCCAGTCTTAGCAACCTCAAAGCCAAGAAGCAACATCCAATGTTATATAAAGGTAACCTGCTGAACGGGACACAGACATGGTCTTCATGAGACATCAGCAGAGTCTGACTTGCGGAAATATCAACGAGAGTAACGTGGCATCTGCATCTCAGGGAGAGGGAGCTCCTGCTTAAATAATTGTGATTAACAACCAAAGCTCTGTATGCTCACAAGCCAAGTTTGATTGTAATTCGTTTGTGTAATCATCCCTCCAACCTATAATTACACACATGGCCAATGAATTAGGAACAAACAAAACAAAAAAAAGGAAACGGAATAACTTTCAGATCTAAAGAGGCAGGCTCTGGAACACAAGCTGGCATGCCGCCGGCACGCACTGCTGTAAGAGCGACTCCACAAGATCATTCAGAGTCGCTGGGAACAATAAATGCACTCACATGTGATGCACCCCGCCCCGTGCCGGCAGGCCACGATGTCTGTAAAGCAGCAAATTGCCCACAAGATTTCATGTTGCTAGTAAAATCTGAAGTGTGCAATTACTTTAATTTTATACCTGTCTTGTTCAGCTCAGAAAAGCTTTTTTTGGCAACTAGAAAAAAGAATCCTACATAGTCAGTCATACCTTGGCCTTCAGTCTCACATGTTTCAAGAAAGCCACCTCCTGTTTTTAATTTCATTTCAAACTACATGACTAAAAACATCACCAAGTTATATTTTCTGAAAACTATGCCCTTGGGAATTCAATTTTCATCTGAAAGAAAGATATATATATATATATTTCCAAAATGATGGTACAGGGCTTAGGAGAACTATTAAATTGCCATTGTTTTATTTTATGGTAAAAGGTGTATTACATATTTTTATTCAATTCAGTAACTTAACAAGAAAAATTCATAAAAGCAATACTTTCTATTCTTTTTCTCAAAATATATTAATTGGATTTCGATACAATTAAGGACACCTTTTCTTCATATACCAACAAAGAGGAACAAAGTATAGATAAATATGGTAGCATGGGTAAGTGTCAAAGAATATTATCAAAGGTGAAGAAAGCCACATTCGGTATGATTCCACTTATAGGACATTCTGGAAAAGGCAAAACCATTAGGACACATAGAATATTAGTGGTTACTAAGGTGGAATACCGGAGAAGGCAATGGCGACCCACTCCGGTACTCTTGCCTGGAGAATCCCAGGGACGGGGGAGCCTGGTGGGCTGCACCATGGGATCGCTGAGTTGGACACGACTGAGCAACTTCACTTTCACTTTTCATTTTCATGCATTGGAGAAGAAACTGGCAAACCACTCCAGCATTCTTGCCTGGAGAATCCCAGGGACATGGGAGCCTGGTGGGCTGCCGTCTATGGGGTCACACAGAGTCGGACATGACTGAAGTGACTCAGCAGCAGCAGCAGCAAGGTGTACTACAAAGAGGCTTCTGGGAATATGTAGTCAACAAAGCGGAAGTAGATGTTTCTCTGGAATTCCCTTGCTTTTTCTATGATGTAGTGGATGTTAGTAATTTGATCGTTAGTTCCCCTGTCCTTTTTAAACCTCATTTGCACATTCAGAAGTTCTCAGTTCATGTACCGCTGAAGTCTAGCTTGAAGGATTTTGAGCATAACCATACTAGCATGAGAAATGAGTGCATATTTCCCAAAGCTTACTAGAAGACAGATGGGGCAAGTATTGCTATCTTCACTATTTCACAGAGAAATACTTGAGAACAGCTAGTATATATATCAGAAACAAGCTTAAGTTGAGTCTTCCAATGTCAAATCCAGCATTTTTCCTATTATAGTATGTTGCCTCTTCAGATAATTTTAATACTTGATTCAATTAAAATTAATCCCCAACTCCTAAATTCACTCAAGGCATCTCATAGTGAGATTTTCCATATTTAAAAACAATATTGGACATTACCACCAGGCAAACGCTAACTTCATAGTGAATTTAATATAATGGTGTATGATGACATTTTGGCTGCAAACACATCAAAGATTTAAGTCTTGCTTCATAGAGATTTCATTCAGGTCACAGAAAATAAATAGACGCACTGCACTCTACCAGACAGATGACTTCTAGAGCAGGATATCTATCTGAGTCAATAATGTTTTGAGAGGAACACAGACAAATGGAATTTCATTCTGATTAAGGTACATCACTGTCACATTAGTAATGTTTGAAAGAACAGGAAAGTGTTAAATTGAAAGACAGAAAGAGGGGCATTCTAACATCTGTCAAAATCTGCATAAAAGAGGATATCAGCGTTTGTATATTGCTCAAGAGAGCTAGACCAAAATCTTATTTTTAGGTTCAGTATAGTTTTTAGTTCAGTATCTGATATACAGTGAGTGTGAAATGTATTTTGAATGAATGAATGAATTACAACTTGGGTTATCCAACCAGTGATGAGTTGCTTTATTAAGTCATCACCTACCCATTAATAAGGACTTGATGATAAGGTGCAGGGATGCTATGAAAGACATTACTCCATTAGACAAGGGGTT
>NW_011494805.1:4000095-4012515 GCF_000754665.1 Bison bison bison | reverse complement strand
GACAAGGGGTTGGTAAAAAGATGGAAGGCTTCTTCTAAAGGTATAGTATTCTGGGGAGAAAACTTGAGGTACAGAGTAGAAACGAACTTGAATCCCTGCAATTTGTGCATGGAAATAGAAAGTCAGTGGATAAAATTGAAAAAAAAAATAACTTTTTCTGATGAAAGCTTTTCAACAAATGATGTTGGAACAACTATGCATCCACATACAAGAATGTGAATGGAGGCACAGACCTTTCATTCTTCACAACAATTACTCAAAATGGATTATACACCTAAATGTAAAATGCAAAAATATAAAACTCCTAGAAGATAGCATAGTTGAAAATCTCAGTGCCCTAACATTTAGTGATGATTTTCTAGATATAAAACCATTTTAATCTCTAAAAGAAAAAATAAACTAGACTTCATTATAATAAAAATGTAGACTGTATGAAAGACTCTGTTTAGGGAATGGAACAAGTCTCCAACTGAGAGAAAATGTTCACAAAATATACATCTGAGGAAGAACTGGTAACCAAAATAGACAAGGAACATTTATAATTCAACAATATGAAAAACAACACAGCTAAACGTGGGCTAAACATCTGAACAATCACCTCACTGATAAATAAATAGACAAAAAGTAAGAACATGAAACCATGCTCAACGTCACATGTTAACAGAGGATTGCAGATTAAAACAATAGCTATTACTACACAGCTATTAGGACTGTTAAAATCCGAAACACTGGCAGCACCAAATGCTAGCAAGGAAGCGGATCAGCAGGAACTTTCATTCATTGCTGACAGGGATAGGAAACGGTATTGTAATTTGTGCAAATGCAATACTTGGCCAGTGAAAACAGTCTATATAATAACATAATAGTGGATACTTGTCATTATACATTTGTCAGAACTCACGTACAACATAGGATGAAGCCTAAGGTAAACTATGAACTTTAATAAATTGCAATGCATCAATATTGGTTCATTAATTATAATACATGTGCCACTATAAATACAAGATGTTAACAACAGTGGTGATGAGGAGGAAAGGATAAAAGCTAACATAATTTCAGAGCTTCTGCACAACAAAGGAAACTATAAGCAAGGTGAAAAGACAGCCTTCAGAATGGGAGAAAATAATAGCAAATGAAGCGACTGACAAACAACTAATCTCAAAAATACACAAGCAACTCCTACAGCTCAATTCCAGAAAAATAAACGACCCAATCAAAAAATGGGCCAAAAACTAAACAGACATTTCTCCAAAGAAGACATACAGATGGCTAACAAACAGATGAAAAGATGCTCAACATCACTCATTATCAGAGAAATGCAAATCAAAACCACTATGAGGTACCATTTCACGCCAGTCAGAATGGCTGCGATCCAAAAGTCTACAAGCAATAAATGCTGGAGAGGGTGTGGAGAGAAGGGAACTCTCTTACACTGTTGGTGGGAATGCAAACTAGTACAGCCACTATGGAGAACAGTGTGGAGATTCCTTAAAAAACTGGAAATAGAACTGCCTTATGATCCAGCAATCCCACTGCTGGGCATACACACTGAGGAAACCAGAAGGGAAAGAGACATGTGTACCCCAATGTTCATCGCAGCACTGTTTATAATAGCCAGGACATGGAAGCAACCTAGATGTCCATCAGCAGACTAATGGATAAGAAAGCTGTGGTACATATACACAATGGAGTATTACTCAGCCATTACAAATAATACATTTGAATCAGTTCTAATGAGGTGGATGAAACTGGAGCCTATTATACAAAGTGAAGTAAGCCAGAAAGAAAAACACCAATACAGTATACTAACGCATATATATGGAATTTAGAAAGATGCTAATGATAACCCTGTATGTGAGACAGCAAAAGAGACACAGATGTACAGAACAGTCTTTTGGACTCGGTCGGAGAGGGAGAGGGTGGGATGATATGGGAGAATGGCATTTAAACATGTATAATATCATATAAGGAAAGAATCGCCAGTCCAGTTTCAATGCAGGATACAGGATGCTTGGGGCTGGTGCACTGGGACGACCCAGAGGGATGGTACAGGGAGCAAGGTGGGAGGGCGGTTCAGGATGGGGAACACGTGTACGCCCGTGGCAGACTCATGTTGATGTATGGCAAAACCAATACAATATTGTAAAAAAAAAAAAATTCACAATTAAAAAAAAAAAGAATTTGCAAAAGTTTCTATTACAACTCAAAGAATATTTCAAAGAATCTAATTGTAATTATAATGGATACATTAAATATACATTTTTTAAAATAATTATTCTGTCCTATGAATGAGTCTAATATCTCTTTGGTCTCTTTCATGACTACACATTTAATAGCCTTGTAAATTAGCAAATGAAAAAATACAGTGGTATTTCAGATTTTACTTTACAGTTTTACTAAAATTCTTCCTTTACTAAAATACCTTCTGCCTGAAACCAAAATTTTGCAGAGGTTGGACTTTTAAGATATGCTCCTCTGAATGTTTAATGTAAGTTATTTCTTTATTGTCAATTATGTCAAAGATATAAAACAAAATAGCCATTCATTTCAGTTATGAGTTATGAGGGCCTTCTAAAAATCTATATTATTATTCATTAGATTTTTCTTGGAGACTTATTGTTGCAACTTTTTCTTAATTTATATCAGTGAATATACTTTATTTATGATAACAGATAAAAGTTCTTCACAGGTATATCTGTCACACAAGACCGATCTTCTATTCAAATGAAAGATGTAATAGAAGAATCACACTTATCTCTATTAAATTTTACTGTAATCTGAAATATCATTTCCACATTTGAAAGGATGGAGTTTCAGGAATTATTGAAAAGTATTTTCTAAAATGACTTTCCAATTTACCCAAATGTACACAATGTATATGCATTGAGATATATACACGATTGTTCTTTAACGAAAAGTAGAGACTAAATATTGCTTGAAATGCAATCCTACCACTTGCTATATCACACTGATACTTTGGGGGTACTTTCTTATCTTACTATGCCTGCTATATGTAGCTTTATCTTTTGAATTTTCTCTACTGTGTCCCCAAGATAATTATTTTGAATGTATTTACAAATCACTAAAATAAAAATTTACAATAACTTTTATGTTTAGATTTATTATATAACTTGGGTTTTTAAAATTTCCAAATAGTAATACATTTTTATGATTCAAAATAATAATATGCAGCCATTAAAAATGGAGTTTTTGAAGAGTAGTTAAAGATATTAGAATATTCTTGGAATTTGATGTAAGAATTATAATTACGATTATGTATATAATATCTATCCAGATATAAAAATATCAACATTTCAAGCATTAAAATTATTGGAAGGAAATACATCAAATATAACTGATATTGGGGGGCACTGGGAAAAAAAAAACAAAATTCACAAAGTGAAAAAGATCTATAATAAAATAGCTACGAGAGTTTTTCCAATTCTGTTTTCCTCACCCTTCAAAATCTCTTCTCATTGGTGAGTAAACTCACCTGAAACTGATTTGTACACATATACGTATGTATGTAAATACATGTATGACTTTTCCCTTTCAATATAAGATGGCATTATACCACATACTCTGTTCTGAAAATGTTTTTTACTTTTTCAATTAACAATGTATCTTGGAGAACATTTCACATTAGGAAAGAGTTTTCAAATTAAATTTTTATAGCTTCATGCTGCTAAGTCGCTTCAGTCATGTCCAACTCTGTGAGACCCCATAGACGGCAGCCCACCAGGCTCCTCGGTCCCTGGGATTCTCCAGGCAAGAAAACTGGAGTGGGTTGCCATTTCCCTGTCCAATGCATGAAAGTGAAAAGTCAAAGTGAAGCCGCTCAGTCGTGTCCGATTCTTAGCGACCCCATGGACTGCAGCCCACCAGGCTCCTCTGTCCATGGGATTTTCCAGGCAAGAGTACTAATATCCCATTAAATGGATGTACCAGGGAGTTCCCTACTTTACTTTTACCAACGAAGCAGTTACAAACTGCCTTGTTCATTTTGCATATATATAAATTTATCTCTAGGGCAAATTTGTAGAAGTGGAATTCCTGATTGAATGAGATTTGCATTTAAAATTGATGGACAAGACTGAATTGCTTCCATAAAGGCTCTACCAATTAATACCTCCACAGATATTTTGTTTGTCATAATTCATTTAAACCCTTCTCTGTTACTGCAGGATCCCTGGGTCAGGGAAAATCCTCTGGAGGAGGAAATGGCAACCCACTCCACTATTCTTTCCTGGGGAATCCTATGGACAGAAGCACCAGGCGGACTATAGTCCACGGAGTCCCAAAGAGTTGGACATGACCGAGGTATTGAACGTGCACGCACACACACTCGCTTTTCTGTAATAATTTGGTATTATTTACAAAGCTCTAGTGAATATCTTAGGTTATTAATAATCTTTGTGCCATCTTGAATTATTTCCTGGCAAATAATCATAGAGATAATAATGATAGGATCCTTTAAGATTGTTTAATACATTTTGACTTCATTCTCTTACAAAACTACATCATTGTTTCTGAAAGTTTTTAAGGTGAATCTCTCGAACTTTCCCAGAATCCCTCCACCTTTAAAACTGTAAACTCCAATGCTCTACACTTTGAACATGATCATATGCTCTTTCAAGATTCTCATACCCTTGTGTTTTCTAAACATGATCTAGACTGCTGCTGCTGCTGCTAAATCGCTTCAGTCGTGTCCAACTCTGTGCAACCCCATAGACGGCAGCCCACCAGGCTCCCCATCCCTGGGGTTCTCCAGGCAAGAACACTGGAGTGGGTTGCCATTTCCTTCTCCAATGCAGGAAAGTGAAAAGTGAAAGTGAAGTCGCTCAGTCGAGTCCGACTCTTAGCGACCCCATGGACTAGTCAGCATCAATTTCTAATTTGTTGCTCCATCCTGTCTTCACTCTCTTCTATATCTAGTCAAGACTCTGCAGCTTATCACTTTGGCTGCTTTTCCATATCCTTAACCTCTGTTCCTGTTTCTTACGTTTTTTAAAGCCCAAATCTCAAATCAACCTAAACTCAGATGTCTGTGCCTTAGTGACTTAGCTGCGGTGTTTCCTGGCCTTTCTTGGATGTGAACCAGTGCCATGACAGACTGAAAGGAGAGGCTGACAGTGTGTATTGGTCACTTCTTACAACTTTGCACATCAGTTCTCTGCCCCGTTTCCCCACAGATGATACTGTTAAGTCTTCAGCACAGTCCATAAACAGGCTACTCCGCGTTCCTCATCCTCACTCTCAGGGGACGACTTCAGCAATTTACTCCTAGAGAAAATAGAGGCTATCCAAAGAGAAACACTCTCCTTTCTCTCCAGACTCCCTCTCCTCTTTGATTATCAACATCTTTGGCTGAAGAAAAAAGGATTAAGACTGACACTGGCACTTCTGCTTCAGTTCAGTTCAGTCACTCAGTCGTGTGCGACTCTTCGCAACCCCATGGACCACAGCACGCCAGGCCTCCCTGTCCATCACCAACTCCTGGAGCTTGCTCAAACTCATGTCCATTGAGTCGGTGATGCCATCCAACCATCTCATCCTCTATTGTCCCTTCTCCTCCTACCTTCAATCTCTCCTAGCATCAGGGTATTTTCCAAGGAGCCACTCCTGCTTAACTTCTTTCAATAACTCCCCATTGCCTTTAAGATAAACTCCCTAACGTCACCTAAACAGTCCTTATGGATTTGAACACTTCCTGCCTCCTCACTTTTATGTCTCCACTTCCATGTACAGCTTAAACTTCCTCACAATTCCCTAATCTGCCATGTTTGCCCTAATCTCTTACCTGTTGAAATGTATTTCACTTTCCTTACTATTTCATAGTTATGCCTCCTACTTTTTCAAGACTCAACCCAAATGCGACATTTTCTAGAAAAATCTAGACCCCCCCCTTTGTTTTGGTCAGATGTCACTTCTAGATGGTCTCAAGGTCAATTTGTAGACTTTAATTATAGCATTTATCATATCATATACAATTATCTATTATGTATATCAATTGCATTAGATGTACATACAGAGTAGAAACTAAATAAAATGTTATAAAGTATTTATACATAAATTGACTTAGATTTGTTACTTAACTTCTATCCTTTTTTACACTTAACTACTAACTTATGAGTATCTAATGCCAGATGCTTTTATTTAAAAATAAAATCAAATTAATTGATCATTATGGTTTTGTTTCCATGAGAAAACTATATTCTTGTGCTTTCTCACTTAATCGAAAAAAAGTATGTACTTCATTTGGAGTAGAGAGTGATCAAATAAAAATCACCCACTTATAATAGCTTTATAAAGATCCATTTATAAATATATATTTTCTGATTTTATATTTTAAGGCCATAATAAAATCTTTAAAATTTTTTTCAAATTAACTAAAATTCTCTTTATGTGCTATTTCATTCTTTTTATCAGTTATAAACTTAAGGTAACATGATAAATACTAGTAGGTTCCAACCTAGATCTATCTTTTCCTTTTACATGCTTTTGAAATATATTTTATGTTGAATTTTTCTCATTCGTTTCTGTGTATGTTTTTAATTAAGAAGAGAGAAAGGCAAGATAATGGATTAGCTCTATACTAGGAGAAAGCATGTAACAGTGTCATGTGAGGAAAATTTCGAAAAGAGAAATGAATTCCTGTCCCAAGACTCAAGACTTGATATAACCAACATTGTTATGTCATGTCATGTCATATATAATATTGTAACATTACAACAATTTTAGATACAGTATGAAACTTTAAACAATGTTCTTTAAAATGATTGGTGGAGAGATTTAATTTTGAGCCATGTCTGGAAATTTAGAATTGTGCTTCTGTGATGTCATGGTTTTACCTATATGGAAATTTCTACAACTATCTATGCTTGACCTGGATATGAGGATTCAAGACTACATGTCAATCATATTTGACGTTAGTTATATCATTTAAATAGCAAAGAATCAACTGCTGTGTTTAAGGAACTAGTAAAGAAAAGTGCAGTTGAAGTTGATTATTTCAACATTATTTCCTGACAATTAAGCTGAAGTTAAGCAAGATATTGATTTATTTGACTGCAAGAATAAATTTTTGCACAGATGCCTAAGGTCTTTTATACTGTAAACTCTTCAGAAGTCTAAAAATACTTATTGAGGATCTGCTCTATGCCAGACACTATCCTTGGCAGTAGGGCTAAAAGCATAAATAAGATAGAGCTTGATATCTTGTGGATATCATCATATAAATCAGAAGACAGTTAACTACATATAAGGTGGTAATTGGTCATAATATAAGAAAGCCAAAAGAGTTGTAGAAACACCAAGGGAAAGAAATATAACTTTCTCTGACCTAATATTCAGTTCAAAAGGGTGAGTAATTCAAGTTCATTTCTTCAAGATGAATGAAAAGGAGAAAAGCATCTGGAAAGAACAATTAGGCTTAAAAAGAGCACAAATTTAGGTAATTTTAGCTACTATCTATTGTTTTCTAAATCCAGGCACTGTGGAACAAGCCTTATCTAACAATGATATTACTCATTTCATTAGGAAGGTGAGATCCATAGGTAGATATCTCAGAAGCTAGAAAGAGTTAAGTAATTTCTGAGGAACAGCACAAATATACTCATCAATCATATTTGCAACAGTAAAAATCTGAACAAAGCATTAAATCTTCTTTGTTAGTCATCACCTGTAATTTCCAAATATAATCCTTTGGTCACCATTAGTAATTACTTCCATCAATGCTTTAAAAGACTATCCTGATACACTCAAAGCTCTCTTTTAGAGGATTTACTTTAAAATATTTTTTTTCTTAAAAGATTGCATAATTAGTAAATTTTTGAAGAATTATCATTATTGTACTTTAGCATAACATTATGTTTGTTATCAATATAAGAAGGAGTAGAATTAAAGGTGAAACAGAAAGACATTAATAATAAGCAAGAGCTCAGTGACTCCCGTATCTAGGGTAGTGAAATAGACAAGGCAAAAAATATAACAGAATGCATTAAATATACACAAGCCACAAAGTTTTATAAATCTAAAATGGTGCCATGCAACAGCACAATTATAAAGTGATTCTCTTCCTTGGAAGGAACGTTCTAACATGGCAACACTGCAGTATGCCCCTTTTCTATAATGCTGCAAAACGACATGTTATAGTAAAGAGCCGCAAGACATTTTGTAAAAAGTGAAATGGCCTACTAGACTATGGTCAAATCAGGAAAGGAAAATGCTGTCAATAAACACAAAAATGAAAGCCACTCCTGCCATCAAAGAGCATTTAAAAATTTTAAAGTATATTCAAGTTTTTATATTATCCATGGCCAGGTTTAGAAAAGTGCCTGTGACAATGACACCTTGTAATATCCCTTATCTGCTCTAAGAGTCATTGCTCCATAATTCAGGGATGGGGGAAAACAGCTTTTATTGTTTTTTATTCATGCAAAGCAAATATAACTTCCAAACTCTATATTCCACTTATTCTTCAGAATGACAGTTGGAAAGGAAACTAAGATGCGAGAAGTGTTAAAGTTGTGCTTGGTTATGAACAGAGAATAAAATTTTTTAAAAAATTAGATAAGCATTTTCATTGTCAGTGAAAAATAACATAGAGATATTTAATTTTAGATTAGGCTTTTTATTTTCTGATAGTTTTATAAACTGTGTATTGCAGAGAAATGTTTTTATTTTCTGATAGCTTTATAAACTTGGTGAATTGCAGAGAAATGTATAGATGCAAACAAACTCCTAAAATTGAGCAGCTATGGAGAGCAATTATGATAATTCACTACAAAATGTACTTTAATGTCTTTCTCAGAGTCAAATGTCTACCTGATAGAAGACAAATTTTTAAGCTTTTCTGAAAATTGTCATTGCACTTATTCTAAAATGAAGTAATATAGAACAAGCGTTCCTGGGACACAATGTTAACAAAATGCAAAATGTTAGAAAACATTTTGCTTTTATGAGTCTCAGTCACCTGTAGTCAGTGTGTATTTATTCATTTGTATATTCCCAGTGCACGCCTCAGGGTAGGGATGCAATAAATATTTATTGAATTAATGACGAGATTGAGGTTAAAAATACTTTGAGCAGGCATACGAGCAATAAATCATTCATCATTCTCTTGGGAACAAGGTCAATCATCCAGTACTTTCAAAGATATATCAGGAGAGGAAAAGGAGATATTCAGGACAGCGTGCTCTGCAGCAGAGGCCTAGGGTCGTTATCACAATTATCGTGATTATTCTATTATAGCAACTACTGCACCACTTACTAGCTGTCTGACCTCAGAAAAGCGGCTTAATCTCTATCTTAGTGTTCTCTGCCTTCCTCTTTGGTATAAGACAGACAGCAAGATCAGATGAATGTTGTACTAAATGAGTTAATAACTGTGAAGTGCTTAGAATGGCTGTAAGATTGGAGCTTGAAAGGTCATCCATTAATGTACTGCAAAATGTTTGAGAACTTGCCGTGGTCCAACATCTGCTGTGCACTAGTGAGTACCCTCTTGCACAGCTTGTCTCCAAAAGCCAAAGTGGGGCAGAGACAAAGGTATTTTAGAGTTGTGTACACTGTACTCAAAGCCGAGCCAAACAGACTGAAAAATGCCAGAAGGTAGACTTGAGCTGAATTCTAAAAGATAAGTAAGGGCTAAAGAGTTATCAGATAAAACTGAGATTGGATTTAGGGTTCTAGGCAGAAAAAACTAGCAAAGATGAAAACAGTTGGGAACTGAGAGGCTACTAGAAAGATTTTAAGCCATCAGACTAGGAAAATGACCATGGGTAAGGTTTTGTGTAAAATGTTTGGAGAACACGTGTGTCTCTATGACCTCAAGTACAATGACTAAACAGATGCGAAAATGGATATGCAAGCTGACATGCAGATGATTTCAGTCCAGTTAACTTAAAGTTCCTAAAAGCAAGAGACTGAAGAACTGAAATTATTTACTAATGTTTAGGAAAACAAGTAAATATAAAGAAGCTCTTGATATTTGATTATCGTAGATTTTTGAGATTGATTTTGTGTTCTATCAGGTTTAGGTTAAACCTATTTTTTGATATTTAAGTCCTGAATGACATAATTCTTTGAAACTAAGAACATGGTCCAGAGTCCTATAAAATTATATATTTTCTCTACAAATACAAACATCAGTGATTTGGGGTACTTATTTGAACAAAGGCTAGTACTTTTGGAAGACAGCTAAATCACAGATTTATCCTACTGTATTTGAACTTGTTTTCCCTACTCTAATTAAAAACCTCTTCTCTCATAATAAACTTTTTTTTTTTCTTGTTGGAGGAAAATAATCCCACTTTTCTGGTTTTGTATTCCACAGTGAATGCCTTATCTTTTATACCAGACTCAAGGTATGCCGGTCCTGAAGCCTTGAGATATTTCAATAAGAAAAAAGTGTTAAGGGGAAGAAAGCACAGTCTGTTTTGAAGCGCCAGCTGAACAATCAGGGGAGACAGATTAACACCCAGAGATTTGCTTACATAATAGACCTGTACTTCAGAACTGTTCGCCAGTCAGCGCTCCCAAACGCTGTGCTATGCTTGGTTCATTTCTGTCCCCCCGGGCATGGCACTGCATTTTACATTATACCGCGTGCGTGCATCCCAATTCAACCCATATAAAAACCTTGTTGCAGATTACATGAAATTTTTTATGCATTGATTTAATTTCTGAAGCTGTGAAAAGTATCCTAGTTCCTAGCACAGAGCAAAACTTTCTGTACACAATATAGCAGCTGGCTTTTATTCATTCTCAAGACAAAGATTTTCTCCCACGTGCCTGGCACTGTGCTGGAAACGGAGATTCAGAAATAAACCAGACACAGTTTGTTCTCCCCCAAAGCTGTGACTTTATTACAGAAGAGAATTATGAGATTAAAAAAGGTACTGAACAAAGAATGGTAAGGGCGAGCTTCCCGAAGGATTAAATGTATGAATCGGTTCTTAAATTAGATGACAGAGACTAGGACAAGCGAGACAGAGCACAGAGAGTTGCCACCAAAGATCCCGGCAGTGCACATGACCAGGTCAGCCAAGGGACTTCTAGCCGCAGACCTCCACATTGTGGTTTTAATGCCGGTGTCCACCAGGGAGGGCTCCCCTGTGGAAGACCCAAGTTGATCCCTGGGTTGGGAAGATCCCCTGGAGAAGGGGATGGCAACCCACTCCAGTATTCTTGACTGGAGAATTCCATGGACAGAAGAGCCTGGCAGGCTACAGTCCATGAGATCGCAAAGAGACAAGGATGTTACACTGAACACGCATCAGGCTGATCTGAGATGTAAGGTTCTTTAGCAACTGAAGGAAAATGCCCTCCTTCCATTACCCCTGACTCCACTTACCTGGTAGAGCTTTCACATAGTCTATGAAGTTCACGAGATTATGTAACAGTAGTTTGTATGTATTTGTGCAGTTTTCTTGGAAGAATTCAAAACCTCACACCAGAGTTTCAAAATCGTGTGCCCTACCTTCCCAAACAAACACAGTTTCTAGATGTCTAACTGTCTATCTACAGGATGCGAGCTACCGCTGCCCCCACCCTGCATCTGTGGAATGACTCTGGTTTGGAAAGGTATTCTGTCCATTTCTGTTGTTCAGTCGCTAAGCTGTGTCTGGCTGTTTGCAACCCCGGGGCTGCAGCACGCCAGGCTTCCCTGTCCATCACTGTCTCCCAGAGTTTGCTCAGATTCATTTCCATTGAGTTGGTGATGTTGTCTAACCATCTCTTGCTCTGCTTCCCTCTTCTTTTGCCTTCAATCTTTCCCAGCATCAGGGTCTCTTCCAATGAATCGGCTCTTTGCATCAAGTGGCCAAAACATTGGAGCGTCAGCTTCAGTATTAGTCCTTCCAATGAATATTGAGGGTTGATTTGCTTTAGGATTGACTGCTTTGATCTCCTTGGAGTCTGAAGGACTCACAAGAGTCTTCTCCAGCTGTCTGCCTTACCTGAAAGAGGCTCTGCCCCCTTCTTGCTGGTACCCACTGTGGGACACTCACATTACACTATATTCATTTCGTTCTTGGTGGAAGTATCCAGTCTACCTTGAAATCAGAGGTGTGCTACTTCTGATACTGGAATTCTGGAGCTGCAGGAGGTCCTCTATTGTATCTAATCCTGCTGCTGCTGCTGCTGCTGCTACTAAGTCGCTTCAGTTGTGTCTGACTCTGTGTGACTCCATGGACTGCAGCCTACCAGGCTCCTCCATCCACGGAATTTTCCAGGCAAGAGTACTTACTGGAGTGGGGTGCCATTGCCTTCTCCATCTAATCCTAGACATGCCTTTATACCAGACTGTAACTTCTGCTAGCCTTTTAAGTTTGAGACTGAGTTAGCCTACTCCTGTGTTTGGCAAATAATATACATACATATATACATACATACATAAAATGGTACAAAATTTTGCAA
>NW_011494805.1:3960279-3999995 GCF_000754665.1 Bison bison bison | reverse complement strand
AAATTTTGCAAATATAGAAAGGCAAAGTTTCATTTTCTCTTAAGGCTCTTAACTGTTTTCTTTATGTCTGCTTATATCGATATGCTCCCAAAGTATGCAATATCTTTAAAAACCTGTGAAACTTGTTTGAAATAACATTAACGAAACTGATGATGTTGACACTGTGACCCTGAATAAGGACAATGTCAGCATCAGTCTGAGACAATTGTTCAAGGCTAAATTAATAGTCCTTTCCTTTCGCTGGGTCAGATTAGCACTTTGAGTCTATTTCTCTGATTGCCGTCTCTCGCTTTGACTGTAAATTATGTGTGTTCATTTATGTCTCTTGTTAGATTTTAAACTCATTGCAGGCATGGAGTCTGGCTTGTTCCTGTTTACATTCCTGTTTGTATTCTTGGCATGTGGCTCACTAAGCATAACCAAACAAATAAATAACGTGTGTGCTAAAACATTGCTTCCTCATCAGTCATTATGTCCACGCTCACTCACTCTCCTTCATCCCCTTGCTTTCAGAGATATCATGTCTAAAGTGACTATACACGAATCTATACGGACTATTAAGCACCTCTAAAGGCTGAACTTGGAAAAAGCCAAGAGTTCCAATCGTATTCTACGTGTACAAACACATATACATCCACACGTGTATTTGTGAGGGTGTGAGTATAAAAATATTGCTTATTCATATAAAATTATTTGATGCAACATAACACCATTTACTATGCGTAAAAAGTTCTTAGCTCTTAAACTATCAAATTCTATGTCAAGCTAATTAATTCTTTAGAAGCACTGATGAGACGCAGTAGGAAATACTGCACTGAAACCATTTAAACAGTGTACTCAAATAAGATAAAACTGACCACTCAAATAAAATTTATAAGATCAGGAAATGAACTGATTTTTCCTCTGAGGAATAATGTTCAAAAATATCTTAATTATAGGTAATACACATATATGGAAATGTAAAGAACATTATCCTTTTTCTTAGATGTTTTTATCTCATGATCTATTATATTTTGCTTTTAGAAAATTAAAGGTCAAGGAAGAAGTGTAAAGAATACATTAAAAGTTCAGCACCAAATAAAATAATGTTTTGTGAACAATGCATTTTTGAAAATTGTGATGATATTTCTCCAACTCTTGAAAAAATTTTGAGCTGGCTAAGACTTATAACCCATGATTTAGTATTTTCCTTCTAAAGAGTTTTATAAACAATTCAATTAACAATATAATATATCAATATTGATAACCAATGCTTTCTCTATTTTTTTTTACCAGTGGGAGGAGAATGAAAATACTATTATAATATAGACTAAAATGTAATATATTACTGGGCTTTATAATTTGGCAGAGATCTATAGGTACATTTTGTGCCTAACATAACTGACACATATACATTTTCTAACAGCTGTGTTCTATTTTAGATTATCTACAATTAGAACTGAAGTAAGTAAAGAATGAGCTACACATGTGAACACAGTTGACTGGCTTCAGACCCTAGTGACATACCGTTCTGTCGGCTCTCTAGTTAGCAACTTAGGGGAAAAAAAGCATCAACAACCACTGTCATCCTGATCAAAGTTGGGAAGATCAAGATGATGCTTTGATGGTTAGACAGACTGCCTTATGGATAAGAGATGTTTTTAAAGCCATCTTGAGAAAAATGGAAGAGTTGCACACTGCCCTATCTGTGGGGAACCATTTATTAAATGGGTCAAGGAACACATATTTCAAGTTAGACTGTTGGCAATAAAGGGCATAGATTCAGTCTGTAATAAACACCAGCCTGATGTTCACTGAAATAACACTGCCAGGACTGCCCTTTAGAACATTGATCCCTCACTGGTAAATATCAGGTACAAGAACAATAGAGAAAGTACAAACCTTGGGGATTTTGAATTGTATTACAGCTAAAAGCAAAGAGCCAAGCAGAAAGCAAAGAGGAGAAGCAAGCAGTGCCAGATATTCTTAATTTTGAGAGGTTAGATTAAAAAGTCTTAGCCATAAGGCACATGTGTCTGGGGTATTGTGAACTAATATTCAGAACACTCGTTTTGATATAGTGGGGATGGCAAAACCAAATGCTTAATAAGATTTTAAAAATTTGTTATTCTAAGATGTTGCTCCCTCTCATTGTGAAAATTACCCAGTCTTAATTACACTTATTTTAAGTCACAACTTTTCTATCAGCTACTCAGAATTCAGGCCCTCATCCAAAATCTAAGTAAGGTGTATTATAAGTCAGTAATTTACAATATTATTCAACAGTTTTCAAATGTGTCCACTATGTACACAAATAAAGAAAATAAACATATAACTAACTTGAAACTGTCATGTGAATTTAACTTATCAATGCTGCCTTTGGGCCAAAAACCTGACATTATTTTGGAGTCAGAATTTTTTAGCTCATCACTGGAACACCAGGGCACTCCTGAAGACGTAGATTTTTAGCAATACCTGAATTTGGGAAACAATCTATAAGTTGATGGGAATGTTGAACTAAAACTAGGTGTTTATGAATAGTGATAATATATTTTAAGACAATGACCATTACCCCCACTACAATACCCATCAGTGTAGGTTCAGTATTGGAGGACTCCAGGTGGGTTTAAGAAGGAACCAGCCCAAGACCAAAATGCACCCAGAGTGACTCAGCTCTACTTTCTTTGGCTAGAATTAATTACATTTACTCAAACGAGAATCGAGGATGATATTAGAGCCTCCCTATCTAGTTCTCTCCTCATCTGTGTGCGACACCAGACTCGGGTGGCAGTGGGGCACAGCTGTCTGCTCCTCCTTGGTTTTGAGAGAAGATGCCCAGGCATGAACAGAACCCATGCCTGTAACACAAATTTATAAAATGCGAAGCACGTGCATGTGAAGTTGCTCTAGTCATGTCTTACTCGTTACGACCCCATGGACTGTAGCCCTCCAGGCTCCTCTGTCCATGGGATTCTTCTGGCAAGAATACTGGAGTGGGTTGCCATGCCCTCCTCCAGGGGATCTTCCCAACCTAGGAATCGAACCTGAGTCTCTTATGTCTCCTGTGTTGCATGTGAGCTCTTTACCACTAGCGCCACCTAGGAAGTCCTCTAAAAAGGAGAAGGTGAATTATCAAAAGTTCAGTGTCTTTGGACCATAAAATTTGGCAGCAGTTAAATTAAGTGACTTATAGACTCTTCTAAAATATTTCACCCCTTTTGTCCACAAAATTGGGACAACTAAGCAGAATGAAACAGGACTCAATAAGATGTTATTTTCCTTCAGTTTAAAGTTAAATAAAATTCCATAAAGTGTCTAACTTTGGCATGAAATACATGTGGGAAAAAATGCAAGGATTTTCGCTCTTTTATAGGCTTTCAAGAAAGCAATTTAAAGTTGAATAAAAAAGAAAGATATTATCTGAACTGTAGGTATTGTGAAAGTTGTGCTTCAAAAATTAAAATACTAGTTTGCGCAGCAGCCATAAATTACTAAACTAATTATCTAGTAGCAGGCATAACTGAATCATTCAAAGGGGTAATTAGCAATCAGACACAATGAGTACTGCTACTCTTTCTTGTCATACCGTGTTTAGCTCCCATGCAGGCTGGAGGAACTGAATTATCTCCTATCCTTCTCAGAGGGCATTACTGCTATATTGAGTGCATCAGCCCATATTATTACTCCCAGTAGTTTAATTCTTCACTGGACTGCACATTTCTGATTTCCCCTGTCAAAAGTTTCCCAGTCCTCCCAGATCCTTTAAAAGCAGTCATTTCCCTAGTAATCATTCTTTAATGTATATGTAAACTGCCTCAGAACCAAACGATGTATTTTTCCTTATTAGTTTTACTGAATTCTGACCCCATCCCTTCGGCGGTATCATTTTAAACAGCATTTTTGGAGTAATAGCAAAGGTTTTAATACATGCTTAAATTAAAATACTTCTAGAACTTTTCATATATATTTTAAACAAATATCCAAATGATGCTATAACTCATCCATTCATTCATTTTTTCCTACTAAACACCTTCTACAAATTCATACATGAGTCTGTGTCCTGGGTCATGAAAATGAGGAAGATATGGTCCCTCCATCAAGGATCACAAAGTCTACTCTAGGTAGACAGGTACTTAAATTTTTGCAGTAGAATGTGGGAAAAGCAATAATGAGGCCGTTACCTGAGCAGCTGAATGTATTAACACCCTGCCATACACCACTTCCCCTTACTGCCTCCACATATTAGGAGCAAACTCAAAAGACTGGATGGAAGAATAAAATTAATAATGCAAATCAATTATGGGAGAGAGGATAGCTTTGAGAAAAAATAAAAATTTAATTAAGTCCATTGTTTTATTCAGTTGAGATTTATTAAACACCCATGATATGAAAATGCGCTGCCTCTGAACCTTAGCTCCAAACGACTAACATTCTGAGTTACGATTCAGAAACTCTCAGGCAGCCTGGTCTGGGAAGCTCTGCACATGGACATTGAAGAATTAAAAGCAGCAAATCCCTCTCTCAGCCGCTAGTTTAGCCAAAGAACTCTTGGGGACATTTATGGTGGAAGAGAGACTACAGTTATAAAGGAAAGGCTTTTGAGTAATGGGAAAGAGCTTTGCAGGCCGCACTCAACTAGGATCATAAGCTTTTTTCCTCCCCCGAATCCATCAAGGAGCACCGCATCCCTTCTCTCCCTGGTGCTGACGGTGCTAAGGTGCCTCAGAGCCCCCTGCTTCTGCCTTTGGTGAGGACGCACCTCGTCCTGTCATGCTGTGTCCTGAATGTCAGCAGCGATTTAAAAAGATAAAAAGGTACAGCTACGTACAGACAGACATGTTTTAGGCGAGGCAAAGTTCTGTTCTTTAAGGATTTACTTTTTAATCTCTTGAGAGGAGATCATTCTGCAATTAGCATAGAAGCTGAAACTAAGAAGAAAATCAGACAGTCCACAGGCCCTGTACTCTGAGCTTAATACCTTGGTTCCATTATTTGGATGGGACTGGATCTCCTATTTGCTCTATACTTTCATAGCATCACTATACATGGGGATAAACACCGCCCTTACAGCACTTGATATTCTGAATTTCTTTGGGGAGAATGTAAAGCAGAGAGCCTCTTGATGAACGTGAAAGAGGAGAGTGAAAACGCTGGCTTAAAACTCAACATTCAGAAAACTAAGATCATGGGATTCGGTCCAAACACAGCATGGCAAGTAGATGGGGAAACGATGGAAACACTGAGAGACTTTACTTTTCGGGGGCTCCAAAATAACGCAGATGGTGACTGCAGCCATGAAATTAAAGACGCTTGCTCCTTGAAAGAAAATTTATGACCAACCTAGAAAGCATATTAAAAAGCAGAGAAATTACTTTGCCAACAAAGGTCTGTCTAGTCAAAGCTATGGTTTTTCCAGTAGTAATGGATGGATGTGAGAGTTGGACTATAAAGAAAGCTGAGCACCAAAGAATTGACGCTTTTGAACTGTGGTGTTGGAGAAGACTCTTGAGAGTCCCTTGGACTGCAAGGAGATCCAACTAGTCCATCCTAAAGGCGATCAGTACTGGATGTTCATGGGAAGGACTGATGTTGGAGCTGAAACTCCAATACTTTGGCCACCTGATGTGAAGAGCTGACTCATTTGAAAAGATCCTGATGCTGGGAAAGACTGAGGGCGGGAGAAGGGGATGACAGAGGATGAGATGGTCGGGTGGCGTCACGAACTCCATGGACATGGGTTTGGGTGAACTCCAGGAGATGGTGATGGACAGGGAAGCCTGGCGTGCTGTGGTTCATGGGGTCGCAAAGAGTTGGACATAACTGAGAAACTGAACTGAACTGAACTGAAAGCAGAGAGAAGGAGAAAGGAACTCTTATGACCCCAGCATTCATTCTGCATCAAGTATCACACAGAGTTTTAAATGTGAAACTCATATATCCTTTAACCTGAAAGAGATTCTTAGTCCCTGTTTTGAGCATGATGGTTGCTCCCTTTAATCTTCATTTTGGGCTTTTATTTCTTTATTACCTACCTAGGGTCAAGGATTCCCCAATTCAGAGTCACAGACCAGATTTTCCCCCATCCTGTACAAAATGTTTGAAATCTGATGTTACACTTACAGCACTTCCTAGTTGGTGCAAAATTTCTTTTTATTTTTTAATACCAAAAACATTTTGTATTGTATACAGGATACATTTTGTATTGGGGTACATTTTGTATTGGGGTACAGCCAATTAACAATGCTGTGATAATTTTAGGTGAACAGTGAAGGGACCTAGCCTTATTTATTTCAAAACTCACTTATTTTAAAATACCCATTACATGATATATAATGCTTTAGGCGTGGTTATTTAAATAAGCGTAGTATTAACATTAAAAAAAAAAAAAACAGTCACAGAGGAAATACTCTGGCATTATTTCTCTGTTGCAGAAAAACAAAAAGACACGTTTCTACCAATAGCTTGTCAAGACAGCACAAATTCTAGACTGTGAATAATCCTGTATGAAATCTTGTATGCTGTTCATCATCCATCTTCATAAACTGTGCACTTTGGGGCAGGAGGAGAAGGGGACGACAGAGGATGAGATGGCTGGATGGCATCACTGACTCAATGGACGTGAGTCTCAGTGAACTCTGGGAGTTGG
This sequence comes from Bison bison bison, assembly GCF_000754665.1. NCBI lineage: Eukaryota > Metazoa > Chordata > Mammalia > Artiodactyla > Bovidae > Bison > Bison bison. Next base: position 3,993,370 of record NW_011494805.1, on the reverse strand, counting down.
TGTTGGACAGGGAGGCCTGGCGTGCTGCGATTCATAGGGTCACAAAGAGTCGGACACAAGACACGACTGAGTGACTGATCTGATCTGATCTGGAGACCGAGAAACTGAACTGAGGCAAAAAATTCACCTTTTCAGAATTTACATTTTTAACAAGTCATCAAATGGAAATTGTCCATGAATTGTTCATCAATTCAGACATGTCAACAACCAAACAAGGAAACCTCTAAACTCTGCCTACCACAAACACACACACATCTGCTCACACACACACACACACACACACACACACACGCTCATACATAGGCACAGGAACACGAGTCATATAATGCTTAGGATAAGAAACTAGGTCTGTGTGAATGGATGGTAGGGTGGTTGGACTGGACAGCGGTTGCTAAGAAATGGAAGGTTCTTCCTCCCACCTATGTAGCCGCTCCTAGCAATTTATCTCTTTTAATAACTGCAAGAAAAATGATATCGACTCTGGTCACTTATATATAAACTCAAATACTAAGCCATATGCAAGTCCTCTTAGTTCGAGAGCTGCCAGGCAGAGTGAGGCTCACACCATTGTTTATGTACAGTATCTTGTATGCGTGTTCTCCCACTGTCCACTGCATAATGTACATTATAATGTATTCCTTGCCTTCAAATCCATGTTTCTCAGGAGAATCTTAAAATAGTATTCAACACATAGAAGGCAAAAAATGGATGTCTCTGTAGAGAATAGACTTATGGACTTGGAGAGAGGGAGGAGAGGGTGGGATGTATGGAGAGAGTAACATGGAAACTTCCATTACCATATGTAAATAGATAGCCAACGGGAATTTTCTGTATGGCTCAGGAAACTCAAACAGGGGCTCTGTATCACCTAGAGGGGTGAGATGGGGAAGGAGCTGGGAGGGAGGTTCAAGAGGGAGGGGATATATGTGTACCTATGGCTGATTCATGTTGAGGTTTGACAGAAAACAACAAAATTTTGTAAAGCAATTATCCTTCAATTAAAAAATAAATAAATTAAGAAAGATAAAAACAAACAAAAAATAGATGTCTTTGAATAAACAAAAATACACATGCATTTGTAGCTCTGGCTGTCCACACCAAGATATTCATGTCCATCTGATTTGTTCATATCTCTCTGAAGGATCAGAAACAGGTCCCTGTCCTGAGCTTCCCACAAAAGGTTTTTATCTGGTACCAAATTTTTTAACGCAAAAGGAAGCTAATTGCTACATTGGAGCCATTCAGTAAATGTTTTAGCTTAAACTAGGAGTAGATGAATGACTGTGTTAAATATCCAGCTACCCATTGCTGTGGCTCGTTTTAGCTGATCTCAGATGAATCAGTGCTTGGACAAAGTACAGGGAAAAAAAGGAAGAATTGGTCTATGAGCCACGACTGTGCATAATCCGAGATGTGTAGCCCCGAAGTCAAGGAAATCAAGGGCAAGGCAAGCAGTCCACACAGGTGTCACTGAAAAAGGAGAACGTGTACGAGTATGACACCAAGGATGTAGGGGTCCAGACAAGGTGGTTCAGAAGTGAAGTGATTCCTGAGCAGGGGAAACCTGAGATCCCTAGAGACGTCTGTGCTCAACCCGAGGAACTGCTGGTGACACAGAGGTTCCTGGGGCAAAAGGCAACACCAGGGACACCAGCTGGTGGTGGGCGCCAGGCCCTGGTATGCCATTTCAGAACACAAACTCAAAGGCCTCCTGGAGCCTCACGAGTACCATGAATGGATCAGGCTGTGGGAAGAGAAAAAACAGTAGAAAACAGTAGACTGACAGAACTTGCGGTGGAAAGCAAGCCCATGCCCTGGATTTAAGCTTTTGAAATTGATGGGCTATATACAACCTATAGTTCATGACTCCAGCACAACGCTGGGCCATCTGTGAATTACAGATTTTAAAACAAAAAAGGAACTACATTGGTGAGAGAGTAAAATCCCAGTCCCTGTTCTCATACCACCTATCAGTATGGCAATGCCAAAATGGTTTAGCCATCACAGAATTTAAAATGTAAAACATGGACTCTAGCTTGTTTGTGATTAGCCACGGGGGAATGGCCCTTCCGTGGCACCACTGTCAGCTCCAGAACAGCGTGTTCGTCTCGGGCTGTTGTTTGACAGCCCTCACTCGAGTCTTTACACTCACAAGCTGCCGAAGTCCCTGTTCTATGACCCCATGGACAGTGCCTCTATGCTTAATACACAAGTGAATAATGGACATATGCTATTTCCCACAGATGTGTTCCTGTAGAAAATAAGTTGAAAAGCACTGATTTGGTTTAATTATTATACAGGTGAGAAAATACACATTTCAAGAAGGAAAATGACTTGCCTAAGGTTATGCAAGTAGTTCATAACAGGGCCAAGATTAAATCTAGTTATTTTATTGCACAGCCTGGTACTGAAATGATCTTGAAAGACCCTTCAGAGCTGGGTCCATAAAATTAACCATTAAGCAATTTTTTTCCCCTGCTACATTCTCACATGCAAACACGCAGGCATAGACACACAACATATAGTCTTTGCTTTTGAAAAATAGCTGCCGTTTTAATTCTTTCTTGTTAGGCTTTCTCATTATGGACGTTCTTAATAGTTCGCAGTACACACTGCTTCCTTGGGCAATGTAGAAACAATAAGTATGGACAGATTGCAGAGCAAAACGAAGAGAAATCCCACGCATTATGGGAAATACAAGCACATCTGTCACACAGGAATATTCAAAATATAAAGTAAATAGTAGGCATACCTGGGAGTGCCAATCAGCCAAAATATTACAAGAATTAATTTAATCTCTCCAACAAGTTTTCAAAAAAATCTAATAATATTGCTACATAAAATGCAAAAGAGGAAAACATTTTTCCTCTACAGCCTATTACTTATTTTTATTTTGCTTTAAAATCCCGATCTGCTGTTAATGAGTATAAAACTTAAAATAATCAATTAATTATAGTTAATTTGCCTACCATTGATGTAAGTTTTTTTTCACTTGTTTGTTTTCTGGCTTTTAATGTTGTTCTAAAGTCTATAGTCAGTTTAATTAATAGCTGCATTTTCTATCTAGCATTTTTTTATAATTTTGATTTTAAATCTTTTATTTATTTCAAAATATAATGTACATTAGGAAAAGAGACAAAACTTATACAGCTCATTAAAATAATTGCAAATCAAAAGCATATAACAACTACTTGGTTAGAACTCCAAAACCCTTCTCTTGCCTCCACCTATCCTCACCAAGGAAACAATCTTCTGAATTTGATTATAATAGTATCATAGCTTTTCTTTAATTTTACTATCTAAGTATGTGTACCTCCCCAAAATTATTGTTTAATTTTGTCTTGATTTTGAAATTACATCAATAGAACTGTACTACTATTAAAAAAAAAAACAAAATGCAAAAGAAGAAGGCAAATTTGTTCTTTCCTCTTTTCCTTGGTATTTTCAACATAACTTTTAATATATTAAAATATATACACATTTTAATACAAATCAGAATCTAATATTGGTCTCTTTTGCAAAAACATGGAAGAATTAATTAACAAAGAAAATTATACTATTAAGTTATAAAATAATCTTATACATAATATTATTAGAAAACAATTAAAGGACATAGATGACTGATTTAGTTTGGCACAGAAAAATGTTAAAAATAACTTATTTTGTCACAAGAGGGAGCCCATGTTTTTCAACTAATTCAAACACACTGCAAATAAATAAAATGAAGGTAATTTGATCCTGATCAAATACAAAGTTTTAAATATTATAGTATAACCTATTATTGATAAGAAGATATAAATTAATATGATATGCAAGAAGCAAAAGAAACATGTAAAACAGTTTTAATAGAAAAATTAAAAAGTCAAATACACTGCTCAAATGTATAGTGCTCTGAAGAAAAAAGTAAAGACTATCTCCTGTTTCGTAATTATGTCCTAACTATCTTTCTAAATGAACCTAAATCTTTCTAGAACAGCCATTGGATGAATATCTAACAAAAGGAAAAATACTGATTGTAAAGTCATATATTTTCCTGAAAAATATGTAACTACTATGAAACTAAGTTTCCCACACCTATAACAGAAGGATGTTTAGCTATCATTCAGCAGAGTTAGGAGAGTTAATGAGATAATCTAAAAACATGTGGTGCTGACACTTGGTAATTCTTAATAAAAAGTCATCTCCTCCTAGACAGGTGGGATGGGGAGGGAAGTTTAAAAGGGAGAGGACATATGTATGCCAGTGGCTGATTTATATTGATATTTGGCAGAAAACAACAAAATTCTGTTGAAACATTTATTCTTCAATTAAAATAAATAACTAAATAAAATCAGGGGAAAAAAGGTAGCTTCCTTCCCCTTTTGAGTAAGCATTATAGAAATTTCCCTGGCAATAAATATTTTTAAGTCCATTTCATAAATGTAAACTCCTTCCTAATAGCTACTTCCCCTTTTACTTACTTTAAACACCTATTCTTCCCTTCCTGGTCTACATTTCTCAAAAGAGTAGCATACGCTGCCCATGATGATTCCTCTGATTAATTTCCCAGCAAATTCAAAGTCTTTATTTCACTGGCTATTTTGGAAGCATATGATGCTTCTTTCTTCTAAACTTGTTCCTCTTCTCTGATCATTTCTTCCATTTCTTCCTTTTTTTATTTTAGATTTGAGTATAGTTGATTAATACTGTATTAATTTCAGGTGTACAGGAGAGTGATTCAGTGATACATATGTGCTGTGCTGAGTCGTGTCCGACTCTCTGTGACCCCATGGACGGGAACCCACCAGGCTCCTCTGTCCTTGGGATTCTCCACCCAAGAATACGGAGTGGGTTGCCATGCTCTCCCCTGGGGGATCTTCCCCATCCCGGGATCGAACCCAGGTGCCTGCATGGCAGGCAAATTCTTTACTCTCTGAGCCATCAGGGAACTTTCAAATTCTTTTCCCATTTAGGTCATTACAGAGTATGGAACAGAATTCCTTGTTCTATTCAGTAGGTCCTTATTGATTTTTTTTTAAAATAGCACTCTGTACATGCCAATCCCAAACTCCCGTCTATCCTTCCCCCACTCTTAGCTCCTGGTAACAGTAAGTTTGTTCTCTAAGTCTGTGAGACTGTGTCTTTTTGGTAAATAACTTCATTTGTGCCATTATTTTTTAGATCGCACATATAAGCAAGCATATGGTATCTGTCTTTCTCTGTCTTACTTCACACCGTATGATAATCCCCAACTCCATCCATATTCCTGCAAATGGCATTATTTCGTTCTTTAATGGCTGGGTAATATTCCACTGTGAAGATCCACCACTTCTGCTTCTCTATACGCCCTTCTCTCATTACCTGTCATGCCCAGGGTTCAACATGGGCTCTTTGTCCATTTTATCCAACTCTCCGGAAGTCTTACCTTCTTTCATGGTTTCACTACAGCCTCTGGGGTGGTATCACAGGTAGACAGATGGATCTGCTGCTGAACACTCTCCTGAGAGTCTCCTCACCTAGACAGCGGCGTCTGACTGGGAGCGCACGCAAAGTGTTTTGGCTGGCTCTTATACTGTTGGCCCGTGCAACGTTTTGTTTTGTATTTTTATCACTTATCCACAAAAACAAAAATAAAACACGAGATTCCACCACTCTAGCTTTCCCTGAAAAATGGGGGAAAAAATGAAAATACGGGGGCTTCATCCATCCGTAGTGAGGCAGAGCTATGTAATACGATTGCTTAGGTGTGGCGTGGTTTCCTCAATTCATTAGCATCCTCGAGGTACGTCACTTTACTGGCACTGGAGATTCTTATTCATCATTAAGTTTGTGTTGATTTATTTACTAGGACATAAACAAAAGGATAGTGATGCATTTTTTCTACCCAAGCCAATATCAAAAAATGGGAAAATTAAAGTTTAAAAAAAGGGCTGCACACTTCAAGAAAGAGTCAAAGAAAATGTTCTGCAGCGAAAGAATTAACTTAAGAAATTGTGACAGAATTACACCTGCTGCCTTCCTCAGAGTGTGCCTGTTCCCAGAGGCACTGAGATTGTGATCACAGCACATGACCCAAGTACCCACTCTGTGCCAGCAGGAACCAAGGGCTCCGTAGGCAAAAACGAAGTAAACAAACAGGAAACTCACATTCCCAGTCCACGCTCTCACCACAAGGCAACCAGCCAGGCTCGCTGGTGGATTAGACAGAAACGCCAGGCTGTGAGAGATGAATTACCACATATTAATTGAAAATAAAAATATCCAGGACATAGTAGCTATTCTCCTTGTCTTCATTTTGGGCTTTTTAACCTAACTAGTGTCAGTGAGTCCCTAATTTCGAGTCACAGAGGTGCAACTCCCTGAAGATATTTTATAATTGCAGAAAACATCTCCAGTGGTGCTTTGTTAGGTGCCATTTACTTCCTGTGTGATGTCTGTCAGTTAACCTCCCTGAGCATGAGTTTCTCTTCTGTGAAGTAGGGCGTTTAGACATGCGTCTCATAAAAATTGTGGGTACAATTCACCAGCCCATGTAGTAATGTGATAATGGCAGGTGGACCTTAGTTAACACTAAGCACTTAACAGTGTGTCCACGATCTTCTCATCTTCACAGGCATTGATAGAATCAGCTCTCACAACAGCCTTGTAAGGTTTGTCTGTATCCCCTCCTCCGTTTACAGATCAGAAAACCGATGGGTAGAGGGACAGATGCAGAGCAGAGCACTGTCAGAGCCAGAGGTGGAAGCCAGGCATATTGACTGCACAAACCAGAGCAAGATACTTGCCCCACATAACATGCTGGCTCCCTCTCGGTAAATGGGAGATAAATAGACAGAAGTCTCTAGCATGCTATGAAAACTCTTTCATGACCAAATCCTGGTTGTTTTCTGTTATTCACTGTCTTAATCCTTACAGTCAATGAAGCAGAAGTGCATGTTTTTCTGAAAAAAAAAAAAAATACTTCTGCTTCATTGACTATGCTAAAGCCTTTGACTGTGCAGATCACAACAAACTGTGGAAAATTATTACAGAGACGGGAATACCAGACCACCTTACCTGCCTCCTGCGAAACCTGTATGCAGGTCAAGAAGCAATAGTTAGAACCGGACATGGAACAATGGACTGGTTCAAAATTGGGAAAGGAGTACATCAAGGCTGTATATTGTCAACCTGTTTATTTAACTTATATGTAGAGTACATCATGCAAAATGCTGGACAAGATGAAGCATAAGCTGGAAGCAAGATTGTCAGGAGAAATATCAACAACATTAGATATGCAGATAACACCACCCTTGTGGCCAAAAGCAAACACGAACTTGATGAAGGTGAAAGAGGAGAGTGAAAAAGTTGGCTTAAAACTCAACATTCATAAAACTAAGATCATGGCATCTGGTCCCATCAATTCATGGCATATAGATGGGGAAACAATGGAAACAGAGACAAATTTTATTATCTTGGGCTCCAAAATCACTGCAGATGGTGACTGCAGCCATGAAATTAAAAACAAACAAACAAACAACAACAAAAAAAACCGCTTGCTCCTTTGAAGAAAAGCTATGTCAAACCTAGACAGCATATTAAGCAGCAGAGATATTACTTTTCCAACAAAGGTCCGTCTAGTCAAAGCTATAGTTTTTTCATGTATGGATGTGAGAGCTGGACCATAAAGAAGGCTGAGCACCAAAGAATTGATGGTTTTGAACTATGGTGTTAGAGAAGACTCTTGAGAGTCCTTTGGACTGCAAGGAGATCCAACCAGTCCATCCTAAAGGAGATCAGTCCTGGATAGTCATTGAAAGAACTAATGCTGAAGCTGAAACACCAATACTTTGGTCACCTGATGCGAAGAGCTGACTCATTGGAAAAGACCCTGATGCTGGGAAAGATTGAGGGCAGGAGGAGAAGGGAACGACAGAGGACGAGATGGTTGGATGGCATCACCGACTTGATGGACGTGAGTTTGAGTGAACTTCGGGAGTTGGTGATGGACAGGGAGGCCTGGCATGCTGCAATTCATGGGCTTGCAAAGAGTCAGACAGGACTGAGTGAACTGAACTGAACTGATGGAAACTTCATCCCAAATTTGAGTTAAGCACCTTGAGGTAGGAAGGAGATATTACTCACTTGTGTGCCTTAAAATTTTTTATAGTTCTTGATATGTAGAAGGCAAGCAAAAACGGTCATCATATGATGAATGAGGGAATGAACAAATAATAAAAACACTATAAAGGTTTTAATACTGAGGAAAATAGATCCTATATGCAACTTTTAAATTTGAAGCATTTAATTAGAATCAAATTGAAAGTGCTAAAATAAACTGATCCTAATTTAAAAACGGAGCATCCATAAAATATTTTGTTACCACTTAAATTTAGCTCTGTCATCACAATGATATATATTTATAGTCTTTTTCATATTTATACGCAAATGAGTATGGCAAGAAAATTTAAAGTTCATAAGAGTTTGTAAAATAGAAGCACTTCATAACTATTAGACACAATCCTGATAGAAATAATGCCCCAAATGTCAGGCAGTTAAAACTCTCATTTATTTCTGGTGAGAATGCAAAATGGCAAACTCTCAGTAGGTGATGGATAAGCCAACTGTGACATCCACACAATGGAATACTACCCAGCATTCAAAGGAACGGATTACTGATACGTGGAACAGAGTGGACGAGCGTCCATTGCTAAGTGAAAAAAGAAGCAAGACTTTAAAAAGACTATATACAGTACGTTTATATTCATAACGACAGTCTTGCAAAGGTAAAACTATAGGGACAGAAAACTGATTTCTCTTTGGCAGGGACAGGAGAATACAGCAGATTAACCGTAAGAGTACAGTGAGTCGCCTACACATGAACCTTCAAGTTGCAAATTTTCAGAGACGTGAACGTGGAGCTTACTAATGAACACCTGATGGAAGTGGAGGCCCAGAGAAAGGACAAAGAGAGACAACAGGAAGAGTAACTGAAGACGAAGAGGTTCACGACGCAGGAGATGGCAAGGGGATCTGAGGAGGCGCTGTTAGCTCTAGAGGCACAGGACCCAGAGGTAGAAGGCACGGGAAGGCTGCAGGAGCTGCTCAGAATGCAATCCGGGGCTGCTATGTCATCTGTGTTCAGGAAAGTACAGCTACCACCCAGACGTCACTGGATCACTTCTGTAAGTGCTTAGGTAGAATTGAATCCGGCAGAAAAAAAAAAAAAAACAGAACTTGTGCCGTTAACATCAGGCACGAGTGAAATTGCAGCTCGCCCTCCATCTCCTGTCGCTGGTGAAACTTCAGCTCCACCGTCTCCCACCCCTTTCCTTCCTCCCGTCGGTAAACTCTTCTAGAGGGTTCGCTCGGCGCCCGCCCCCGTGTGCCGGCTGCTGCACTGTCCGACCGTATTTTTCAGGACTGCACTTACTGTCCCATAAGATTGAAACAGTTTTCTTTATTTTTTGTTTTATATGTCTTATTTGTGTGGAAATTCTTGCAAACACATTACAATGCAGTAGTATATAGCTGGTTGTGCTTGTTGGTGCCTAGGGTAACTTTTTGGATGGACAAACATGCTCTCAAAATGGAACTCATTCGTAGCTTGGGAAATTGCTGTGGCTTCATTCCTGCGTGCTTGCCACGTAGGTACCATTATCTTATTCATCCCCTCCAATACAACCCTATACAAAGCAGAAACCATCTTTTATCTCCTCTGAGAAGACAATGAATTTTTTTTTTTAAAAAGCAGAATTTGAACTCAGGTTTTATTTTTAACCATTTTTCTATTCTGTCTCAGAGTTTTTAGGGCCATGTCAAAATTTTATTCATAGATACCATAAAAGGGATGACTTTTACCCTTAACAAATATATACTTTTTCAGTCCTTTAAGAAAGCTTGCATTCAAAATCCTAATAAATACCACTAGTGTTGGTCAATAAATATTCCAAATTATTACCTTTCTAAAACTCTAATATGGAAAGTCATTTGCATATGAAATGCTCTAAGTTTTTTCTTTCTCATAATATTTCATGATAAGTTCCTACATTCTGCCTTAATTATAATGATTTAAAAATATAAAGTAACATAACACGGAGATATTATGAGTTAATAATCACTCTATAATGTACTGTTTTACAATTTGTTTCTAATAATAACTATAAATACACACATCATCATGTATTATGTTACTTTAAATAATTTGAAGTTAAAAGTAAAGGGTATTGGTATGCACGTACAAAGGATTATCAAGTATAAATCCAGCATAGAAAATCAACTGATTTTTTTAAATGCAAAGAAACTAACACATTTTGAAAAACATTTATCTTAAGTATAACCATAAGAATCTGACATGTTATTAATTTTGACTGAAGATGATATTAATACTTATATAATTATCTGTGCTTTAATTATTAAAATTAGGAACATCACACACACACACACACACACACACGTGCATGCTCTCTGTGTGTGCTCAGTCACTTCAATCATGTCTAACTCTCTGTGACCCCATGGACTATAGCCAGCCAGTCTCCTCTGTCCCTGGGATTCTTCAGGTAAGAATACTGCTGTGGGTTGCCATTTTCCACTCCAGGGGATCTTCCCAATCCAGGGATTGAACTGGCATCTCCTGCACTGCGGGCAGATTCTTTACTGTGTGAGCCATCAGGGTAGCACAGACACACTCATATATAGGAACAAAATATCAATCACAATTAATCTAGTCTCCATAATAAAGAAAGAAAAGATCATATCAAAAAACTCATAACATGCAAAACTGCTTCTATTATGCATACCTAGGCCTGAAATTAGCATTTGATCTAATCTAGTTGGCAACTTCTAGATACGCCCCCTACGCCATATGAAATAAGAGCGTCTCTACAAGGATAGTAGAGAAAACACATCAGAAAAAAGGGAGCAAATAAAAATTACTCCTATTAGTCTGCTGGTGGGAGATAATTAATCCACCATGGCCGTGCTTCCAGAGAGGAACATCCTCTCTCTCCAATCCTGAGTCTCCCTTAGAAAGACAGCTGGCCGAGCGAAATCTGGGGGAGACTGTGCTGAAAAGAGTAGGAGAGACTCGATCCTGACCTTAAAACACGGTGTGCTGCCTCGTCTGACGAGTGAAAAAAAGGCAGCTCTAGAAGTAAGTGAGGGCAAGCGGGCTTCAGGGAAGACAGGCTGGCCTCTATCTCTTTTTGATCATGGGAGTGGTTGCTTTGAACATCTGATTCCCGGAGAAAAGGAAGCGGTAGGATCTGATATTTTCAGATACAAATGACAAAATCTAAGTAAAGCACCTCACATGACCCGATCTTGTTATATAGCGGGTACATATAAAGTAGTTGTCAAGGCTGTATACTGTCAGCCTGCTTATTTAACTTATATGCAGAGTACATCATGCAAAATGCCGGGCTGGATGAAGCACAAGCTGGAATCAAGATTGCCAGGAGAAATACCAGTAACCTCAGATATGCAGATGACATCACCCTTATGGCAGAAAGTGAAGGACAACTAAAGAGCCTCTTAATGAAAGTGAAAGAGGAGAGTGAAAAAGTTGACTTAAAACTCAACATTCAGAAAACTAAGATCATAGCATCTGGTCCCATCACTTCATGGCACATAGATGGGGAAACAGTGGAAACTGGCAGACTTTATTTTCTTGGGCTCCAAAATCACTGCAGATGCTGACTGCAGCCATGAAATTAAAAGATGTTTGCTCCTTCAAAGAAAAGCTATGACAAACCTAGGCAACATATTAAAAAGCAGAGACATTACTTTGCCTACAAAGATCTGTCTAGTCAAAGCTATGGTTTTCCCAGTAGTCATGTGTGGATGTGAGAATTGGACCATAAAGAAAATTGAGCACCAAAAGACTGGTGCTTTTGAATTTTGGTGCTGGCAAAGACTCCTGAGAGTCCCCTGGACTGCAAGATCCAACCAGTCCATCCTAAAGGAAATCAGTCCTGAATATTCACTGGAAGGACTGATGTTGAAGCTGAAACTCCAATACTTTGGCCACCTGATGCGAAGAACTGACTCATTGAAAAAGACTGATGCTGGGAAAGGTTGAAGGCAGGAGGAGAAGGGGATGACAGAGGATGGGATGGTTGGATGGCATCAATGACTTGATGGACATGAGTTTGAGCAAGCTCTGGGAGTTGGTGATGGACAGGGAGGCCTGGCATGCTGCAGTCCATGGGGTCACAAAGAGTCGGACATGACTGAGCTACTGAACTGAGCTGATGCAGTCACTGTACATGTGTGCTCAGTCCTGCCTGGCTCTGTATGACCCCATGTACTGTGGCCCACCAGGGTCCTCTGTCCAAGGGATTTTCCAGGCAAGAGTACTGCAGTGGGTAGTCAGTTTCTCCTCCAGGGGATCTTCCTGACCCAAGGATTGAACTGTGGCTCCTGCATTGGCAGGAAGATTCTTTACCACTGTGCCACCTAGGAAACCCATAAAGTAACTGTAGCATATGCTTAATTTCATTACATTAATGTATGCTTCTGGAGTCAAATTAAAAGCCCCTGTTTTCTCTTATTCTGTGAATATTCTGCAAACCACAAATTATTATTCAATGTTCTTCTTTTCGGGACATTCCTGAATGAGAGTCAATACACTTGGCACCATAAATTTGCACTTTGAGAAAAAATTTTCATCCAAGATTTGTAACATCTCTACCAATAACAGTGACAATGTTATGTCTCTACTAGATGTTTTTTAGAAAAGAGAATCACATCTCTTCTCACATACAGAAATAAATTTGAGTTACATAAAACTATAAATTGTAATATCTGTGTCAGCTACTAAGCTCTGGTACAGAGTGAAATAATCACAGATTCCTAGAATCACAGAATCCGACACATCAAAGAATGTAAAAGCTTCCTTTTTTTCCACACTAGCTATTTTCCTTACTCTTCAAAGTTTCTCAGACTGAAATATTACATCCTTTAAAAGACTAATTCGTTTTATTCCATCTAAAACCAATGGGTGCAAGTGACTAGGTCATGTTATATTTTTTAGAATAGTTGTATTAGTATCTTCAGAATATTAATGAAATTAATAAATATTCATTATTTTCTAGAGATATTATTACTTGAAATATTAGAGAAAAAACTATACAAAATCAAAACATATATCGCCATTTTGAGCAGGTATTTTAACAAAATAAATATCAACAAAAATGAAATCTCAAACTAAATACACTTATTTTTCTTACCTGAAGAAAATTACCAGGTTGAGAAACAATTCTATTACTATTAAACATTGATGCTTGTTTAAGGCAATGGCACCCCACTCCAGTACTCTTGCCTGGAGAATCCCACGGATGGAGGAGCCTGGTGGGCTACAGTCCATGGGGTGGCAAAGAGTCAGACACGACTGAGCGACTTGACTTCACTTGACTTCAAATCCTTTAAGGTAAAATAACTAGCCATATGGATTCTATATTCCAATATTTCTCAGGGCTTTAAAAAGCTAGTTTAGTCCTCGGCTAAAAATCCATACACACGAGTTATTTCATACCTTCTATTTTGGGCCAAACTGTGTTTCTCCAAAAATTCAAATGTTAAAGTCCTAACCCCCAGGACTTCAGAGGGTGAGTGCACTTGGGGATGAGGTCTTTAAAGAGGCCTTTAAGTTAAGATGAGGACAGTAAGGAGCACCCTGGTCCAGCGTGATTGGTGTCTTAGCAGTAAGAAGAGGAAGTTAGGACACAGGCCTGTGCAGAGAAGAGCATGCGGAAGCACAAGAGAAGACAGCCCATCTACAAGCCAAGGAGAGACGCCTCAGAGAAGCCAGCTCGGCCGCATGTTGGTCTGAGCGCCCTCCTGCCGTGTGAGGCACAGCTTTACGGGTTTTAGGCTGCACGGCCGCTGGTCCTCTTGCTATGCCAGCCCTCCCACCACACTAGTAGGCCTTTCTGCGCCGTTTCCCTTGAGAATAAGAGACACCATGGAGGTGGACAACGGTGGCTCTCACTTACAAACTTCTGATGTGAATATCACTGATTGTAAAAATAGTTCTTGAATTTGAAAAAAAATTGAAAAAAATTATACCCCATGCATAAACATCATTCTGTTTTAGGTGTTATGTTTTTTAAAACAGTACAAAATAAAATCCCTGTTCTCTAAGATTTTACAATTGAAATACAGGGGAAAAAAAAAAACATGTATGAAATAAAAATAAATACTGCACAGTCATACAGATGCCCATCTGAGTGACATAAATTTTAAGTGCTGTGAGTATTATGAATGGCAATTTCTAGGTGCGTTTGCTACTAGGGTGCAGAGAAAGAAAAACCTATGTTTACAGACATATATATCTGTCTCCTGATGGAGTACACAAGAATTTCAAGGTTTGCAGATTTTTAACTTTAGAAAATGATATACAGGAAGAAGTTTTTCTTACAAGATTGCCATAAGCACAGATTCCCATACCACTAACCTATAAAAAGATAGGGATAAACATGGATGGAGTGATTATCATACCTAACACATTGCTTACAGTCATATATATATAATTTTATATACATATCAGATACATATTATATATTTCCCGCATTATTTTCCTAGACGTCCTATAAAGAAGATCACAAGTTAACAATCTAGGTGGCTTAACACATCAGAAATTTATTTTCTCACGTCCTGTAGGCTGGAGGCCCCAAACAATATGTCAGCAGAGCCATTTTCCCTCTGACGCTCTGGGTAGTCCTCGTCTCTTTCTGGATTCTGAAGTTGGCCTAACATCCTTTCTGCTCCTTTGTCGGGAGCTGCATAATTCTATCTCCGCACCCGTCTTCACACGGCATTTTCTTTTGTATGTTCGCATCATCTTCTTATAAGAACAGAAATCAGGCTGGATTAGGGACTCACTCTATTCCAGTAAGACCTCATCGTAACCAATTACGTCTGCAGCGACCTGTTCCCCAAATAAGGTCCCATTCTAAGGTCCTGGGGGTCAGGATGGTAGCGTATTATTTCAGGAGACACAATTTCAAGCACGACTACAGAGGCAGATGGAGACATGGAGGATAGATGGCGGGCATATTTGTTAGAGAAATTTTCTGTGTTGTAGGTCGGGGGCGTCAGCACGCTAAACTGACCACGTACATCGTACGTTGATCTATGGAGTAAAAGCGTCTGGCTTCCAACGCCGTGTAGTCGCCCCCATGTGTTAAGTGGAAGTGGCCTGCGCAGACATACCTTACAAGGCTGCTGTGAGGATAAATGTACTCATGCCTGTAAATATAAGACTGTGGACACAGTGCTAAGCACTAACTATGCTAGCTGCCATCACCACACTCCTACGTCGGTTGCTTAATTCTCCCTGCAATTATTATGAGATGGATGCTAACGTCCCACTTTACTGAAAAGAAACTCATGCTCAAGGAGGTAAACTCACAAGCCTACCATCACAGAGAAGGTAAATGTGACATCATGAAACCCAGCGGAGTGACTCAGGAGCGGACACGGTGTCTGCAATTACACGCTGCTTTGATGCTGTGGCAGGCACTGTCCCATCTCATTGAGAAATACACGAAATTAACCCCAGGTATAAAAGAAACATGCTACAGGAACATTTTCCTCACTGCCATAATCTGAAAGTTAGTAAGTGATTCACATATTTTTGCTTATTATATAGTATGAATCTATCTAGTAAGGAAATTTTAAATAATGCTCACAATATTAAAAACAAAGCTATTATTCATCATTTTATTTAAAAAATACATTTGTATCTTGTGATGCATGATTTTATAAATAGCTCTTTATATAATTACACTACTTTATGTATTTTTACAAAACTACCTTGATTTTTATATCCTAAGAACTTTATAAAAAAATAAAAAAGCACAAGTGTATTATTCGGGAGGAAGAAAAAATTGTATTTGAATTTTCGCTTCAAATGAGTAACTCTTTAATGCTGGTAATTTAGGCACTTAAACCCTGACCTGGAATGACAGTTCACAGATAAAACATGAAGCTTCTAATTTCTAAAATGTCCTCCCTGAAAATCCTTTCATGAAATAATTTCAAATTTTACACTAGAGTAAGCCACTGACACTGGTTTTCTCACAGTGGTTCTTACTGTCTCTATAAAGCTGAGTCTCAGGTGGAGAATAAGAATGTTTTTCTAGTCTCTGCACATTACCACTTTGTAAGTGACTTTCTTTCCTCACTTTGAACAAAAAGAAGAGTACATTTGCATTTGAACTTAACAACAGAGTGTAGAAATAAAAAGGATCTCCAAAAAGCAGTGAATATTCCCCAAAGACAAAACTGTCTTCAAATTTAACTAATGCTTAAAATATACAACAGGATGATAAAAGGGGGAAAAAAAAACATGCTTTTGAGGCAGGCAGAAGTGGATTGAAATCCAAGCTACGGACATCTCTGAAAAATTTTCAACAGTATCTAGATTTCCATTTTCTCACTGTAAAAGCGAGAAAAGGTTATTGTGAAGAACATACTAAATATAGAACTCAGGTAACTAGCAGATTGTCTAACACAGAGCACGCACTCAACAAATGTTCCTACTGCGGCAAATCTAACAAAGGAAAGTGAAAATCTAAGTTGCATAATCTCCATAAAAAAATGGGACAATTTGTTTAGCAGACTGTCTGTAGAAGTCCATGCTGTGCCTTTTGTTGTTTCTTCCCTCTTCTTTTAGAGCAAAATGCTAAAATTTGGGGGCAGGAATGATAACGGCTTCCCTGATAGCTCAGCTGGTAAAGAATTCGCCTGCAATGTGGGAGACCTGGGTTTGATCCCTGGGTTAGGAAGATCCCCTGGAGAAGGGAAGGGCTACCCACTCCAGTATTCTGGCCTGGAGAATTCCATGGACTGTATAGTCCGTGGGGTCGCAAAGAGTCGGACACGACTGAGCGACTTCCACTTCCAACACATTTAGGTTATCTGAAGGTAAGAGTTTTGCCCACGTCCGTGCCATCCATACAGTGATCATGGGTATTGTTGAAAAGAGAGTAGTAAACTCTATTTGCCTAGTAAATGCAACATTTTATTTAAAATTGCTGATATGAAACTTAACTGGAGATTTAAGAGGCTAATACCTAGATTTTTTCCCCCATTTCTATCATCTAATCTCTCCCCCAACACCTGCCCTGACCTCTAAATAATTTGGAAATGTTTCCTCTGTGCCTGCTACTCTATTTAATGAAAGTTCAGGACCTAGCGGTCTTCTAACATGTTAAGAAAAGCAATTCAACTGCCTCAGCAGTAAACATGTGAAACAAACTAAAAATAGAT
Source organism: Bison bison bison (assembly GCF_000754665.1). Classification (NCBI taxonomy): domain Eukaryota; kingdom Metazoa; phylum Chordata; class Mammalia; order Artiodactyla; family Bovidae; genus Bison; species Bison bison. The sequence continues at coordinate 3,976,138 of NW_011494805.1, read as the reverse complement.
GTATACCTGTCTACATCTATTTTTCATGCAGAAGTATAATGTAGCCTTTGGAGGAAAAATGTTGGTTTTCTTCCCTTAAAAACACTTAAAAGGGTTCATTTATTTCAGTTCTTATTTAAGATATTGGTCCAAAATACACTGGAACTTTATTCAACAATGGAATAAAGATCAAAACCACAGCTACAATATCAGCTTTTTAAATTTGTCAAATCTCAACAGCACTAAACCGATTCTTCATTGTTCCTTATGTTATTCTTATTTTGTAAGTACTCAAACAGCCTGTGCAATTCTTCACTGCTTCTTTTCTGCAATGATTTCCTTTTCAATGATTTAAGCAGACTATTCTCAAAAGCAATGCTCAGAAATCCAATTACCATTCCAACACCAGGCTTTTGTAAGCCCAGAGCATTAAACCATAGAATATGCTTCTTCTTGCCCCTTCCTTACCCTCTCACTCAGACACTCTGCCTTCCCTATCAAAAGGGGTTTGGGTTTTGTTTCGCTTTGCTTGGCTTTCTTTGGATAAGGAAAAGTGAACATAAATTTTGTTAAAACAAACATATGGAAAAAAAAAACTATAAATCTTTCACATGAAAATAAATCCAGGGAAATATATAAAAGAAAAACTGAACAACAGGCAATTTCTCCCTTAAAATAGTTTGTCAATTCTATCTTGAAAGTGGTTTACGAATTATAATTTGAAACATTTTAGTAGACATAACCAACAGCTAATTGCCTTCCTATTCAATGTCTTGTTTGGCAGATAAACTAGGAGAAGGTCTTATGGTAGTTATAGCAGGTAACTTCCCGCTTCTATATGTTACCTTTGTGAGTTCATTCATCTCATGAATATATTATATGTGTGTGTCTGTGTATGTCTGTGCATGTGAGCATGTATTGTGAACAAATAAAAAAGGATAGAAATTGATAGAGATATTAGAGCAGATTTTCTAACTTAATTTCTGAATGCAATAAGCAAAGACATCGACAAAGGGTCAAGGAAAGAAAGAGGTCTTTAACTGGATTAAGGCTGACTGAATCCATTTAGAACAAGAGCTCTGTGTTTAAGTTTTGTTTAACCATGAGCCATTTCAGATTAGCTGTATTCTAAAAAAGACAAAAGAAAGTAAATCATTTAAACTCTAAATCTGAAATGAAACCAATTTTTCACAGTCCATGTTAGAATGAAGCCAAGATACACACAGGACTCCTTAGAAGTGATGGAAATTTTATGAACACAGAATCAAGAGCTCTTATGATCAATGACCATCTGGCCACCTGAATGTTTTTTTAGTCCAACATTAGCTTTGAGAAATAAAAATATCCTTTATAAATAAAATTATAAATAATACATTAATTTTATATATTCTACAGAACTCATTTTAAAAATAATTTCAATATAAGCAAAGTATATTGAATAATTTTATATGTATGTATGTATGTATACACACATGTATACATACAAAGCATGGAGAAAGAACACGAGAAGACAAGTAATACCTAAGCACCACATATTTAAGAGCAGATAGCAGAAAACGATAGTAAAAAATGGACTTTGAAGAGTGTGTTGTTTCATGTAAATTTGTTTGGACATCATTATGTAGGTCAATGTTTTCTCAAAATGTGATTTTTGGAGCAGCAGCAATAGAGAAACACAGCATGTTTAATTAAAATGCAGATTGCTGGGCAAGCTCAGAATCTAAAATCTCTAGGATGCAGTCCAGAAATCATCATTTTCCCAAGCCCCCCAAGAGCTTCTGTGGAAGTCTAAATTTGAGAGTCACTCCCAGATAAAGTGCAATAAGAACTTATCAATTTCTTTCTCCAAAGAAGACTCTGAAGAGAGTGTCCAAAGGACTGGAGGCGCTGAGGCAGAGGCTGGACACCTGGTTGACCTGCTATTCCAACTGCTGAGGCAAACTGTTGTCTACATCATCTTGTTAAAACGCTCCTCCCATGTATGCTGTTAGGGAAATTGAAATGGAGGTAGTCTTGTTTAGGCTTCAGAAGTAGGGGGACAAGACCCTGACCCCCTGCTGACCTTGCCTGGATCCTCCTGGGCTACATGTCTGCTGGTAAACACACCAATTGTTACCAGCAAGTCAACCAGCACTTTAGATAACAGAGGAGTGGGTTTGCAATCTCTTAAGTCCCTGGGGGTCTAGGCAACCCCTTCTCCATCCTCCTCTGGGCCTAAGGAAATGTTCTGACTCACAAGGGGAACAGACAGCCTTGTAAAAAGAAAAACCAGAGCTGCATTTCTGCTTACAAACTGATGATGATATCAACCTGCATTATAAGCAGAAGCCCCCAAAGCTGCAGTTTGAAGTCTCATCTAGGGTGTCGGGGTGGGGGTGGGGGTGGGGGGTAGTGGCCACATCTCCCGGGTCGGACCCTTTCCCAAATGGACTCCACATGGCTGTTAATATGAGGGGCTTCCCAGTTCTGATCAAATCTGGGTGTAGGTGGTTGACCCAATTTGGTGAGTATACGCCGTTACTTCTCTCTATCGTTTCTATTTCCTTTCTTTTAGTAAGTGTATCATGAAATTAAATCAGATAATCTTCCATAAAGAATTTAAATTATTTGTGTGTAATGAGTGGTTTCTTTTGTTAACAAATCCTTCCAACCTAAAACAAAAATAAAACATACACATTTGCTCTTTTCCATTTTGAATAACTGGAGGCAAATTCCTCTTTGTTTTTATCTTAGTAATGGGGCTTCCCTGGTAAAATGGGACTGCAAAATTAGTAAAACAGCCCTGGATTTATATTTATGTGTGTGTGTGTGTATATATATATATTCCAAAGTATAAAGAAATTCAGGGTAACAGTACATCTTTTTACTTATCTTTGGCTGAAAAGATATTTGTGTCCAACTCTTTGCGACCCCATGGACTATACAGTCCATGGAATTCTCCAGGCCAAATACTGGCGTAGGTAGCCTTTCCCTTCTCCAGAGGATCTTCCCAACCCAGGTATCGAACCTGGGTCTCCCGCGTTGCAGGCAGATTCTTTACCAGCTGAGCCACCAGTGAGTATGTCTTATTTCTCAGTTTCATCACCTCAAGTGCTGCTGCCCAGATGCTGCAGTGGTAGCGACCAGACCCATATTTACTTTGCACCTCAAGTTGTCAATTATTGACGCTATTCTCCAAGCACCACACACACACACACACACACACACACACACACACACACACAATTTTGTTTCCTATCAACTGACGTTGCAGCTGGAGCCCACAATTAGGCTGATCAAGTTTCCAGTGGAGCCAGTATAGAACATCTACTTTGATAATTAGCTGGAGAGAAAAGTGTTGAATTGCTGTTTTGCAAAATCAGACAAGAAGCTGTTGAAGAATACGTACGAGTTAAGATAATTTGTATTAGCAATTCTAGCAGGCACCTCAGTATAGGACTAGACAAGAAAGTCCTTAGATTAACGCAGGTAGGAAGGATGATGCTACAGGTAGAACGGGACAAAAGAGTTGAAAAGCTGGAGAGAGAGCGAGTTCCAGGCAGAGCAACAAAAGCCAAACCAGAAGTGATGACATGCTAAGTTTCCTGGGGCAGAATTCATGAGCACTGATACTGAAGGGACCAAGGAGGTTTGGGTGCTCTACTCATGGCATAAAATATGAACGTGAAAATAAGCCATGAAGCAAAGACCTGCACAAATCTACAAGAGGGTCACAGGAAAAAATAAAACACAGCATGGCTAGAGAGCTATCAGCTACAGAAAAGCGGAGGCTGGACAAAACAAGAAACAAAAAAAGCCTAGAAAGCAGAAATATGAATTGAGATGCTCATAACATCTCCCTGACATCCTTATGTTTCCACATAACTGGAGAGAAAACAGCGGCTCCCAGAGGCGGCTGCAGAGGAAATGACACCTTAAGGAAAGAACTAGGGAGTTTGTGGCTCAAGAGAGTGCTGGAAATCCCAGGGAGACCTCGAGACAATGCAGGGGAGGGCCACTTAAGATCTAAAGGAGGTTCCAGGCGATACGGTGGGAAAAGCTCAAAGATGTTAGCACTATGAGGGACGTGAGGAGATCAACGGGCCAGAGGCTGGTTTCTGAAAGGGGACAGAGAGTCAACTACATTCACTGAATTTAAGGATCTTAATGGAACTACATTAAAACTAGAAGACTAAATTCAGAGTCCCACTTACCTTCAAATGAACGTAAGCTTTAGTTAAGTACTAAATTTGGAGTTTATAGACTCTTGCATTCAAGCAAGGAAATGATTCATTTCTATTGGGGAAGGGAGTCTGGGGTCAGAACTTCCTCTCCTATTTCTATTCAGACAGCAGTTCTGGATAACATGCAAATTAACTTGCCATTAAACATTTATAATACTAGCTAACATTTATTGAGTGCCTAATATATGCCAAGGACTGTGCTGTACATTCCATATGGATTATATCATTTTATTCCCAACAGAAGATGATAAGGCTTTATTATTACCTCCATTTAACAGATGAGGAAACAGATACACACTGAGCCTAAATAATGTGCTCAGAGTCCCATAATCAGTAAGTGACAGAGTTAGAATTCAAATCCAGCCATTTGCCTCACAGTCCTGACTTTAAACGCCACGTCGCATGGCGTGCATGAGGATGCATGGGCGCAGTGCTTGAGCACCTCTGTGTGGTGTGAGGACACCCAGAGTAGATGCTACTGTCCTCCTCAAGTGTGTGTGCTCGGGCACTTTAACTGGAATATAAAGAGGCCAGCAATTACTCTACGCCAGGAAAACCAGGCGATGCATTACAGAGTCAATTTCTAATCCCACATTTCCTTTAGGTCATTTGATCATCCTCTGTTCAGCCACTTAAGGAGAAAGAAGACCTTTATGCCTTCAAGAAGGTGCTTTTACTCTTAAAAAAAAAAGAGATGAGGGACAGAATAGAAAGGCAAAATTCTTGACTTTTGATTTCCACGAGCTTATGCGCTGAGACAAGCAATAAATTTAAAAAAAAAAAAACACTTGGGATTTTAATATTTTCCCAGCTGAGAGCTACTAGGTGTTCTCTGGAATAGGGGTGAAAAGAGAGAACTGGGCTGGAACAAGATCAGTGTCAATATGAAGTGTATCTCTGGGACAGGCCTTTGTCTTGCCTGTTTTCTCTACCCTGAGATAACATCAGGATACAAGCATGGGGTGACTGCATAGGGAGGACCCCTTCCCAAATTGGTATCTGAAGGTAGGTAGTAATCTCATACCGTGTAATGAGAGTAAGAAAAAAAAAATGACTATAGTCCCAACAATAAGGACCATGAAAAAACTCAGTCCACCAAGGAAAGCATGCCACAGAAGAAAATAGACACAGGAGGGCTAAGGGTCTCCATCTGATTTTGTAATACCATTTCTGCCCCTTGAATTTTGTTGCAACCCAAAAGAAAATTACTGTCACTATCAAAAGAAAATAGTCCATGTTTTACATGGACTATGTTCCCAGCATTTTTCCACCATCTACTGAATACTGCAGATTCCAATTTGGACTTTCCATTTTCTACCCTGCCTTGTCAAAATGGTTCATGGAGCTTTGGACATAAAGAGTCTGCAAGAATAGATTTTTCACTTCACACATATGTTTGGAACACAAAGAAATGGACTCCACTCTCCAGGAACACGTCTAAAAATACTCTTTTCCTTTCCTAGTTGGTGCATATAGTACAGCTGCTCCTATACTGTCTCAAAAACCTCCTCAGATTCATTGCTTCCTCATCCCCCTTCACTATTCTGTACTCATTTCTTAGCATTCAGTCAGACACAGTGTAGATATTCAGTAAATATTCAAATATTTCTTTGAAATAAGAAAATGAAGCAAGGGAGGGAAAAAGCTTAAATACTGATTGGTTGGTTTATTGCTCTATGGCAAGAACTTGTGTAAACTATATAAAACATCTAAGAAAGCTGTGTTTTCCTAGGGTATGAATTTAAAAAATTCCTTTCTCTGTAACTTGGTACAAGAATTGACTTAAAAAGTACTGGCTTTCATTTTAAATAGACTGATCATAAAAAAGTATCATCCAAGCTAGAACACACTTAGTAAAAGGTCACTAATAATAATTAAGTCTGGAAAAGCACACACTAGGACTGTTACAACAGGGCCAACTAGGAAAACAATTATCCTAGTTTTCAATGACCTTCAGCAAAACCAAACTCACTCACTCAATATGTCGCTTGTACAAGGATAAGAATGATGCTATACAATACAACGATATCTGTAGCCTTTCTTTTATCTCTAAATGATCCTTAATCATGTACTTTTGTTGGCATTGAAGAAGTCTGATGACTGATGTTGGTATCCAAGAGTAACAGATGTGTTAAAGGTTGAATACTTCATAAATGAATAAGAAAGAAGCATGCTAATAACAGAGGATAAGTGCATTTCCTACAAAAAATATACATAAAAATTGTATACACCCAAGGGATACACATAATTAAATAATTAAGTGGTATTGCCATGACAACTCAGCAATTTATTTTTGTTATCTATACAGGAATATCAGTTTTTATCTCTAGACGTGGTCTGCACATCCGGACACAGTGCCTCTAGGACTCAGAGGAGTTTAGCAATTCACTTAGAATTGCAGAACAGGCTGGTGGATCCAGGCAAGGAAACTGTTCACCGAGTTTGTGTTTAAACTGAAAATGAGAGTATCAGGTGGCCTAATTCTAACTTCAATTCTGCTAGTAAGAAATTACTTGTGTTCTTATATTCTTTCTGGAAAATTAAATGCATGAAATATTTTCAGTCTTGACAGGCCATCACAATCATAATCACTATAGATATAAAAATTAGGAATGCCTAGGACCCACTCTACCCACTCCAGTGCTGTTGCCTGGAGAATCTCAGGGCTGGGGGAGGCTGGTGGGCTGCCGTCTATGGGGTCGCACAGAGCTGGACATGACTGAAGCGACTTAGCAGCAGCAGCAACAGGGTATAGGTCTAATCTTGTTTAAAGAGCTCCAGATGGTTACCATATACATTCAGGGATAGGAACCAATACAGTACTGGGATGCAACTAGAACACAGAATCACTGCAATCACCTCTCTTTTTCCAGATTTTCTAAGCCATATAATTGGAGAAGGCAATGGCACCCCACTCCGGTACTCTTGCCTGGAAAATCCCATGGATGGAGGAGCCTGGTGGGCTGCAGTCCATGGGGTCGATAAGAGTTGGGCACAACTGAGCGACTTCACTTTCCCTTTTCACTTTCATGCATTGGAGAAGGAAATGGCAACCCACTCCACTGTTCTTGCCTGGAGAATCCCAGGGACGGCGGAGCCTGGTGGGCTGCCATCTACGGGGTCGCACAGAGTCGGACACGACTGAAGCAACTTAATGTGGACCTCTAAAGCACCCCCCAGAACAATATTTTTCTTTAATTATTTTGAGTGAAAATAAAGTATAAATACCATTAAGCCATAAAAACGCAAAGAAAGAAAGAAAAATCACTTCTTTTCAGATATTCAGACATCACCGGTAGTGATAAAATGGCACCCAAACTTTATTAAATTTTAATAATGATGTAAATTTTGGTAGTTGAATCCTAAATAAATCTGTACATCAACTACATTCACAACCATTTATCTTGGATGCTATAAAATCACAGTGGAAAGTACAAAATCATAGGAATAGCAGACACTCTAAGGTTTGTGTCCATCAGTTACACTTGGTCTACTTCTCTATTTGCTTTCCTTCTCCTACCATTAAACACACTAAAGATATTTAGTCATTTGAAATATTGACATAAGTAAACTTTATAAACCACAGTGACATATAAGAGAGGCTATTTTCAGCAAACCTTTCCTGGGAAAATCACATTAATGTACTCTGAATAAAATAAAAGAAAGACCATCAGAAATAGACCAAAACTGGATAAAAACAGAAAAATGTTAATGTTTCTTTACTACAATGAATAACCATTGATGTAGAATTTATATTAACAGAGGTAAATATAAGTTTTAAGAAAATTATGAGATTATGGGAAAATGAATCTCATAGGGGACCAAGGGGGAGGAGCATGACAAAACCTCTTTGTAACACACTGTAGTTAAGTATATTCTTTTACAAATTCATATTAAGATTTCTTTACCTAAAAAAAGATTTGAGATTACATTGAATATAATAAAAATTCTGAAATACCAAAACGAGATTTCAATAAGTAGAAAACCCCAACATATTTGCCAAACAAAGGAAACTAAGATTAGAAATAATAATATATTCCAGTCAGCAAAATCTAAGCCACATTCTTAGCGATGAAAGATTCCGATCATGACTTAAAATGGAAAACAAGAAACTGATCTTCTTGATTACATTAGTAACTCCCTATAATAACATTCATTCTATATGCAAATTATTTGTGAAATGAAGATTATCTATTCAATTCATATAAAACCTTATGCATTTCTCCTTCATTTTGAGCAAAGCATGAAATAGACATTATAACAATTTGCACTTTTATGCATGTTCTAATTGAAGATCAACTGTGTTTGACAACTTTAAATGTAAGGCTTTCTACAAGGAATACATTCCAGAGAATCATGAAAAAATAAGACAAAGTGAGATAAATTCTCCTTTTTCACATGCAAAGCATACACAGAAAGATGCTGGAAGTCCAACTAAGTTAAACTGCTCACCCAAAAACATTTCTAAATATACAGAATTTGGATGTCAGTATAGTTATGTCTGACATGAAGAGGGGATTTTTTTAAATACATAATGAGCAGTCAGAATAATGCCTACATTTCACCCTAAAATCTATATAATTCTTTAAATTAATGAAAATTACACAAGGTAGCCCCTGGAGTAGGAAATGGCAATGCACTCCAGTATTCTTGCCTGGAAAACTCCAAGGACAGAGGAGCCTGGTGGGCTATGGCACGTGGGGTTGCAAAGGGTACACACGATATAACAAAACCTGAGAAATGGACAACTTTAAAAATATTGAAAATAACCTAAAAATGGATAAGGAAGCTGTGGTACATATACACAATGGAGTATTACTCAGCCATTAAAAAGAATACATTTGAATCAGTTCTAATGAGGTAGATGAAACTGGAGCCTATTATACAGAGTGAATTAAGCCAGAAAGAAAAACACCAATACAGTATACTAACACATATATATGGAATTTAGAAAGATGGTAACAATAACCCTGTATATGAGACAGCAAAAGAGACACTGATGTATAGAACAGTCTTTTGGACTCTGTGGGAGAGGGAGAGGGTGGGGAGATTTGGGAGAACGGCATTGAAACAGGTATAATATCATATATGAAACGAGTCACCAGTCCAGGTTCGATGCACGATACTGGATGCTTGGGGCTGGTGCACTGGGACGACCCAGAGGGATGGTACAGGGAGGGAGGAGGGAGGAGGGTTCAGGATGGGGAACACGTGTATACCTGTGGCGGATTCATGTTGATATATGGCAAAACCAATACAATATTGTAAAGTTAAAAAATAAAATAAAAGAAAATATATGAATATTTTTAAATTCCCAAGACTTGCTGTTAGCGGTCTTAACATGACAGTTTCATTGGAGACTTCTACTTTTGATAGTGGATTTTGAATAGAGAAATCTCAGTACTTTACACATTATTATTTATGTAACTAATACCTATGATCAGCACCACACTGACCAAGCAGCAGTGAGGAAGGGATTATAGTAAATGTCTCTTTAGCAAGACCTTCATTAACCCTTTTGCTTTTCCTCTGTTTCATCCCTCCCTTTGGATTTCTCTCTCTGCTTTCCTTTTCGTGAACGTGCTGTCCATCCTCTGAAGTCTGCTGGGTTTTGCTTTCATAACCTCTTGGTATATGAGTGTGAAGTCGCTCAGTCGTGTCCAACTCTTTGTGACCCCACGACTATAGCCCACCAGGCTCCTCCATCCATGGAATTTTTTAGGCAAGAGTACTGGAGTGGGTTGCCATTTCCTTCTCCAGGGGATCTTTCCCACCCAGGTATTGAACCTGGGTCTCCCGCATTGCAGGCAGACGCTTTACCACCTGAGCCACCATGGAAGCTCGTTAAGTTCACCAATTATGAAAGCACATTGGAATTCTGGAGCAAAATGTTTTTACCTTATACTGTATGTTGCCCCCTGAGCCCAATTTCTTGTACTATTAACTGTTAGAGAATTGCAGTTACCTGGGCCCTTAATAACAAAGTTTTTCCTGTGTGTCGAAACCTATTTTCTCTCTAAGGAGCCAAGAAGATATCTGCTTAATTGCTTTTAGCATAAAAGTTATTTCAGAGAGATTGCAGATTACTCTTATCATTAATATAAAGGCTGGGAAAAAAAAGCCTGTTATTAGGAGGTTATTAAAGAAGTAAAACTGGGACCTTACTATCCCAATTACTAATATCATCTTACAATGTAAAAGCCTTTGGGATCTGCAATTCACTTGTGATATAAATGAAAACCATAGTAAAATCTCTCTAGACTGAAAGCACCCTGCTTTCCTTAACAAGGGACAGTCTTGGATCCCTCTGAGAAGAATCTAAGTGAACATCAGGTAAACAACACAGATGATGCTTTGGCCTCTATTGCATTCAGAAAACCAAACAGTACCTCATCAAAACAAAATAAAATGAAATGAAATTCAAGTGAGCACCTCCTCACCTTAGGGCCTCACACTCGATCCACGGTCAATCAGGCCCCTCAATGCACGGATGCTTTGCTCGCTAGCTCTTAATAGAGTTTGCAGTTTTGTACTTTTGTATTTATTTAATTAATTTTTGTTACTCTTTAGAAGGAATATACTTTAAATTGTCTTACATTCTAAAGTCATAGTGATTAAAGTTTCAACATATTTGCTGAAATAATGAATGCTGAACACCGTGAGAACAGTCATAGCTAACCTTGTTGAGTGTTCAGCACTTGCAGGCTGTTCTAAGCACCACACATATACTAATATTCGCCCTCCTCTTCACTGCCCTGGCTATAGACTCTCTTATAACCAACCCATCTTGATCAGTGAGGAAACAGGCAAATTTAAGTGTCTGGATATTCATCCTGTGACAAAGGGGAAATCTGAGTCTAGAGAGTCTGACTTCCATCCCTTGCTTCTAACCACTATTTTATGCAGTTATTACAGTTGGAAATGTATCTTGTTTAGAAAGGTAAGTGTTTTTACTGAAAAAAAACAAAAGGAAAAAAACCCACAGGTTTTAAACAAGTAATCCATTGTTGAACCTTTCCCCACTATTTCATATGGAAAAAATAAATAATAGTTATCATTATTACATGCCTGGCATGACGCTAAGCATTTTACATGAATCACCTCATTTAATCCTCAAGATGGTGAGGGCTCTGCTTGCCAAAGTACCTTGAAGACAGACAGTGGTAGAAAATGTCAAACTAAACTCCTTGTTCTAAAGAGCAAAACCAGGAAAAACCTTCAGCCATCTCCGTTTAAATTAAGGAACTTGAGATCACCGGGTTTAGAGGGAATAGAAAGAATGTGGTGAAACTGATGACAAATATTGGAAAAGCCACTGAAAGGATAACAAAATTAACTTGTTGAAAATTTAAAAAAAGAGAGAGAAATACCAGCTGAGAGGTAACCTGAAGTGCCATAGGTAGCGGACCCAGGCAGCAGGCTCTTCCGCTTTCCCTAATCGCGTTCTGCGATTCAGGCCGGCCGCGGAAAGCGCAGGTGTTGGACTAAGGGTCCTCAGTGATGCGAGGGTGCGAAAAAGTCAAGCATAAAACGTTTGGCTCGCTCATTCTGAAAACAGCACACATTTTTTGGGGGGAAAAACAACAACAACAACAACACTGTCCTAGTTATTGCCAAATTCCCATCCATATGGCATTTATTTCATTTTCAAGCAATTTCTGGGGCGGGGGGGACATGTTATCTTAGTTTCTAAATCTAGAATAAGAGTATTTATTAACACTGAGTGCTTCTGAAAAAAATCTCTTACTTTCAGAAAAACAGCCATAACTTACTTAAATGAGATTCATCCTAGAGTTTATTTCCTTTCTCGCTTTGTATGTATAACATAAGCTTGGAATTCAAGCAGAAAATAATTGCATTTCCTTTCTCTGGTTTAATATACACTTTAAAATTCCAACTTAAATACTTCAGTAATATTTTCTTTAAGCATTAAGATGAAAACAATAAAATAAACACACTTTAATCAAACTTAGAAAATGGCTCTTATTAAATCATTTTTTTTTTTTTAACTTAATCTCTAAAATGCTAGGGACTTCCCTGGTTCTCAGACGGTTAAACATCTGCCTACAACGCAGGAAACCCAGGTTCAATCCCTGGGTTGGGAAGATCCCCTGGAGCAGGAAATGGCAACCACCTCCAGTACTCTTGCCTGGAAAATTAAATGGACAGAGGAGCCTGGTAGGCTATAGTCCATGGGGTTGCAAAGAGTAGGACGCTACTGAACGACTTCACTTCACTTCACTTCACTTCACTTCATAAAATGCTCAAAAAGTTAACATAGTATCACTGTGGTAGGTTAACAGAGTCATTCTCTATTAGAGTTTGGCCTTAACAATTAATTAAAAACTGGATATTATAAATAGCAATTTCTTTTTATTTTCACTGGTGTATCATTCACAAGTTCACACTTGTGAACTTGTTTATTAAAAGAAATAAACCAAAAATAACAGGGCAATGAGATAAGGGATTTATTTTGTTGAAAGGACATAATACAATGACTAGAATTTATTTACTGTGTGCTTAATATATGACAGAACATTCTTTTGTTATTATAAACTATAGTATTTACTTATTCAAATAAGATTATGCAGTCATTATAAATCCCATTTGATAGATGAGAACACTGAGTGGTTAAGAAACTTGCCCATATTTCAAAAGCTAGGGTTATTGGCATCAGCAAAGAAACTCAGTTAGGCTGGTTGTAGAGTACAGATTCTTAACATTACCTAATATTGTAGAAAAAAGAGAAAGCTTAAATATATGCTAATTGGAGGCAAATTTATAGAGAGTATTTTTTGCTGACATACGAAAGACAAAGAATAATATAGTAATTTCAGTAATTTTAGTTATTTCTAAAAACACCAAAGATGTATTCTGCTCTTATGTTTACTGAAGGCCATATTAATGAAGATTCTATGGCTTGGCCATTTCTTGGTTCAGCTCCGAGTCTGTCAAGGAGAGACAGGCCATTTGTTCTACAACATAGAATCATTAGGATATAAAAATGGTAGTCTGGGCCATAAGATGAAAATATATACATATATAATAAACTTACACAAAACATACATCATTCTTAGTAAGTTTAGAAGAAATGAATATGTGTTCTAAACGAATGAATACAGATACCTGTCACGAATGTGCAGGATTTAATTCTAGCCTTTAGAATCTCAGCTGAAGTTAACATTGTTTTAGAGGGTAATGTCCTTAGGTCCTATTTATAGATGTGCAGTGAATGATGGGAAAATTGTCATATTAATCCCTCCTTATTAAAGAATGCCATCAACTTCAATGAGATATGTTAATCTATAGAAAATATTGTTTATTCACCCTCAGATTTCTCAGTCTATAACATAAGATTATGTTAAATGAAGTCTGTGAAAGCTTTTCTCCTCTAAGATTGGACCAATCATAATCTGGAATCCTAAGACAGTGTGGCCCAAAGTCGTGACTTTTGCTCCAGTTCCTCATCACTGTCTCATTTTTACCTGTTTTCTGGGATAATTACTAAAGATACTCCTTTACTTCTCAATGGTGTCCAGTTTAGCCAATAAATTATTCACATTAAAAAGAATCAGAAATAGTGATAATTTTAACCTATATATCCTAGAGAACCTAGTATAATATTTAACTATTTTTAATATATAATGAACAAAATAACATCACAGATGGGTAAAGAGAACTCAACAAGATATAAAAATATATATTTAATGTTGTTTCAAATGCTAAGATATTTTATATTAAAGTTAGTTTATGCAACATTATGTGTGATCTAGTAAGGGGTGGGCATGGCTTCTAACCCTGGTCATCTCATTCAGGGAAGTCAAGCATTTTCCCCCCATAAGATAATCAAGACAAATTTATCTGACTCCTTGTCCCAAGTAAGGACGTCTATGGTTAATTACATCACACTGCTGTGCATTCAAAGGTAATATTTTTCTAAACATTAATAGAAAAGTATAATGCAAAATGTTCTTGTCTGGAGAATCCCAGGGATGGGGGAGCCTCGTGGGCTGCCGTCTATGGGGTCGCACAGAATCAGACACAACTGAAGCGACTTAGCAGCAGCAGCAGCATAATGCAAGATAAATAATTTCTCTTGTTATTTTAAATTTTAATCCTACATACAATGTAGAGTTGCTAGAAATAATTAGCAAAGAATGATATAAGGCATCCAGCTAAATTTAAGATTCAGGTAAACACTAAATATATTTTTAGTAAAAGCATGTCCCTAGTACAGCATGTTTGGAGAAGGAAATGGCAGCCCACTCCAGTGTTCTTGCCTGGAGAATCCTGTGGACAGAGGAGCCTGGTGGGCTGCCGTCCATGGGGTCACACAGAGTCAGACACGACTGAGGTGACTTAGCAACAGCAGCAGCAATACAGCCTGTTATTATATTTTTTTAATCTAGAAACCCTACCTGCATGACATTCTTACTCCTAGACTTCTTAACTGATAGGTTACATTTTAATTATTCTTATGAATAAAAATGTACCAAATAGTTTAGTCGTTTCTCCAGAATGGGTTTTAAGAAACTGATAGCCACTCACTAAAGTCCACAGTCTCCTCTTCATTGTGGATATTCAGCTGGGTTGTATTTCCCAGGGTTCTCTTGACCTGGAAATGTGGCACCACACTGCTGAGTTCCAGACAGGAAGAGGAAGTATCGTGTGGCCTTTCCAGGTCAGTCCCACAAAATTTCATCTTGAGTGATCCTGTGGGCTTTCTGCCCATTAAACTAGCAGCAGTGGAGAACCTTTCTTATACTTATCAGGTCAACACTGTGAGCCCTGGACTATCAACTCAGACTCACACTCACACACACACGCGCGCACACACACACACTCATAGATCTTATTCAACGTCAAACTTTATTGATCATCTCCATGATACCAGAAGGCAAGGCAAAGCAGAGGAACGCTTAGGACCACTTTAGGATTCATTCTTGCCCAGATTGAACATGAATGTCTAAGAGATAAATACAGTCATCCCTAACACAACAGAGATTTTCTTCATGAAGCATCACCATTTGATACTTCATTTTTATGTCCTTTATATGACAATTTCCAGGGATTTATGTGTCATAAATTTGCACATAATTTTAGTCTAACCAGGAACATTCCAATAGATGAAACACAAAACCAACAAACAAAAAACCTCTCCAGATGGTAAATATCACCAGTGTTTTTATAGGAGGCCTGTCGTTAGTCAGCTTGCTTACAAAAAGATTTGATTTGTTCACCTTTCCTTCTTTTGGGGGATCCCCAAATGAGGCAGATCATGCATTACAAACCTACTTCAAATTCTTTCCTTTCAAAAAGCCAGGTGGTAAATGCAGAATCCTCAACCTGCTTGGGCTCTGAAATAACTAAACACGGTAGAGCTGCATAGATAATGTTAACTAACCCCACGCCATCAGAATGGACAAGAATGAACTTTCCGTCACTTTGTGCCATTATACATATTTAGATCTATTAGTGGGAGAAGGCAATGGCACCCCACTCCAGTACTGTTGCCTGGAAAATCCCATGGACAGAGGAGCTTGGTGGGCTGCAGTCCATGGGGTTGCTAAGAGTCAGACAGACTGAGTGACTTCACTTCCACTTTTCACTTCCACGCATTGGAGAAGGAAATGGCAACCCATGCCAGTGTTCTTGCC
>NW_011494805.1:3926756-3960179 GCF_000754665.1 Bison bison bison | reverse complement strand
CACTTCCACGCATTGGAGAAGGAAATGGCAACCCATGCCAGTGTTCTTGCCTGGAGAATCCCAGGGACGGGGGAGCCTGGTGGGCTGCCGTCTATGGGGTCGCACAGAGTCGGACACGACTGAAGCGACTTAGCAGCAGCAGCAGCAGCAGTGCAGCAGATGACTTAGCTCATATATATAACATGGGCTTCCCAAGTGGCTCAGCAGTAAAGAATCTGCCTGCGATGCAGGAGATGCTGTTTCAATCCCTGTGTGAGGAAGATGCCCTGGAGGAGAGCATGGCAACTCACTCCCGTATTCTCACCAGGGAACTCTCACGGACAGAGGAGGCTGGGAGGCTACGGTCCACGGGGCCACAAAGGGTCAGCTATGACTGAAGGGACTGAGCACACATGCATATGTATAATATGTATATTAAAGTTATACCATTGCAGGTATAATTAAAATGATAAATATACTGAAAATTTTTTTATCTTTAAATAAGAAAATATTTCATACCCTTTCTATTCCTAGATTATTAGGCTAACCAAGAAATTCCAGATGTACAAGCTGGGTTTAGAAAAGCCAGAGGAACTAGAGATCAAATTGCCAACATTGATCAGATTATGGAAAAGCAAGGGATTTCAGAAAAAAATGTCTGCTTTATTGACTACTGTAAAGCCTTTGACAGTGTGGATCACAACAAACTGGAAAATTCTTAAAGAGGTGGGCATACCAGACCACCTTACCTGTCTCCTGAAAAACCTGTATGAGAGTCAAGAAGCAACAATTAGAATTAGACATGGAACAATGGAATGGTTCACAATTGGGAAAGAAGTATGATGAGACTATATATTGTCACCCTGCTTATTTAATTTCTATGCAGAGTATATCATGTGAAATGCTGGACTGGATGAATCATAAGGTGGAATCAATATTGCCAGGAGAAATATCAACAACCTCACATATGTAGATGACACCACTAAATGCGGGGAGCTGCCCGTGAGAATGGGGTCCTTTGTCCGAAGGACATAGCTCTGGGAGCTGCCTCAGTCCTTGAGGGTTTGCTTGCAAACATAGCTCTCTGTCCCGCCACCCCAGAGATTAGGCACTTATTTACTGCAGACACCTGGAGTTCTGTGCAAACTTCTCACGCACAGAAAAATGTTATCTGGTGTAAGAAATAATAACAGGGTGCCATTCCCATGCTCTCAAGATTTCTTGTGACTGTTTGTAAGATGTATAGGTCAACCAAGAAAAAGTTAACTGTCTTGTCTTTCTCACGCTTTTCTGTATAAATATAAGATGCTGAATAAAGTTGGTGTCAGACTGCGTCCCTTCGTGGAGATGTGTCTGAACCTCTCGACCCCATCTTTGTTGTAGTCTCTTGCTTTAGTTTCTTTCTTAGCCCCGCCGTGCATGTTCTGGGGACCTGATCGACTTTGCCGGCTGGCACTGGCAACTAAAGACAGAAAGTAAAGAGAAACTAAAGAGCCTCGATGATGGTGAGAGAAGAGAGTGAAAAAGTTGGCCTGAAACTCAACATTCAAAAAACTAAGATCATGGAATCTGGTTCCATCACTTCATGGCAATTTGAAAGTGAAATAGTGGAAGCAGTGGCACATTTTATTTTCTTGGGCTCCAAAATCACTGCAGATGGTGACTGCAGATGTGGAATTAAAAGATGCCTGCTCCTTGGAAGAAAAGCTATGATCAACCTAGACATAGTATTAAAAAATGAGACATCACTTTGCCAACAAATGTCCATGTAGTCAAAGCTATGTTTTTTCCAGTAGTCATGTACAGATGTGAGAGTTGGACCACAGAGAAGGCTAAGCACTGAAGAATGGACACTTTTGAACTGTGGTGTTGGAGAACACTCTTGAGAGTCCCTTGGACTGCAAGGAGATCCAACCAGTCCAAACCTAAAGGAAATCAACCCTGAATATTCATTGGAAGGACTGATGCTGAAGCTGAAGCTCCAGTACTTTGGCCACCTGTCGGGAAGAGCTGACTCATTGGAAAAGACCCTGATGCTGGGAAAGATTGACGGCAACAAGAGCAGGGGACAGCAGAGGAAGAGATGGTTAGACAGCATCGCTGACTCAATGGACATGGATTTGAACAAACTCTGGGAGATAGTGATGGACAGAGGAGCCTTGTGTGCTTAAGGCCACGGGGTTGCAAAGAGTAGGACCTGACTTAGCGACTGAACCAGAAGAATAAATAGCGCTTAGGAGTAATCTCTGGAGACAGTATTGTATTTATGTTCCCATCTTGCCACTTCTCTTGGACAGTTTACAATCAGGAAAAAGCCTCAATTTTTCATCTATATAATAAAAAATTATTGTACTCCTTAATAAGGTTGCTGTGAGAACTGAGATGATGTTGTGTCTAGTTCTGAGTACTTGATCAATATTTACAGCTAATAATATCATTGTTGTTATGCTGATGAAAGATCTATCAACATGCTTTATTAATAGAATCAGCTTTCCAAAGTGAAACAGTTTCAAACATTTATAATTTAAAATTTCATTTTCCAGTAAAAGTTAATTCAGTTAGTTTTCTCTGGCTTGTCTGTCTGAAGACAGAACACCGCCAGCAGGCACAGTCCTTTGTGACAGAGATTCAGCAAAGTTTATTTTAAAAAGAGGTGCAGAAAAAATTCATGGGAAACTGAACCTGCTCAGTCTTGAGTCAAGATATTTTCATTATGTCTGCGAATTATTTGCTCTAACACTGCTTGCCACTGTTGATCATTGTTGAACCTAGGTTATAGGTATATGTGTTCCCTTCAATCATGGTCTCTAATTTTGTATGCTTGAAATTTACCATAATATAAATTAGAAAAATATAAGACTCTTCTCGACTTTTTAACTAATATTCAACTCTGAAATCATTGGCCATCATGCAGAAGGCAGGAACCTGTGTAGGGCCACATATCCCACCATCAGTGACGCCCACTAACAAGAACAGAAGCCACTAAAGGATTTACCACTCAGTGAAAGTGTACACAGAGACGTATAAATACACCACAGAAATCAAGTTCTAAAAGCAACCTGATGCCCGTGTCTGAAAAAAAGAACATTAAAGGATCATACAGGCGAGTATTAGTACTTATCACTTGTGAGTCAGGCTTTTGTGTGTCGTTTTTAGGCCTGATTTCACCCTCAAACCAAACCTATGCTATTTGTGCTATGATGACCCCCATTTCACAGAAAGGGAAATGGAGGGCTATCTGGTCATCTGGGTTCTCTGGGGCCTTAAGATCTTTTTGTAGAGTTCTTCTGTGTATTCTTGCCACCTCTTCAAAATAGATTAGTATATTCAAAAAAATAATTCTATTCTCTTATTAAAACTTTAATGTCAAAGTCATCTTTCATACTACAATTCAAAGGGCATGTTAATCTTTCTGAAATGACTTTAAAATCTGAATGAGCACATAGTTTCCACATGCAAGTCTTGAAAACCATGTTAGCAGGAGGGAATTTCACCACCAGCATCCAGCAGGAGTCAGCACTTCTTGCTTCTTAAAGTCAAAATCGTCAAGCTGAAGGATAGCATTAACTCCTTTATTCACTACTGGGCCGATGTATTTGATCTTGTTTCAGTCAACTAGTAGGTAGTTGAGGAAATACTTTTTATTTTTTAAGAGAAGTCATGAAGATAACTTTATTTCTATAAAGCAAAAATCTTTATTACCATTACATAGTCTGCATATTGAATTTTAAGTCATGGATTCAAGATACAACAAACAGCAAAGGATATTAAAGAACAGACTTCATTTAATTCCTGAAGTGAAAGTAACAGAAATGCACAACGTAAGGTGAGCTCTCAGGTTCTTCACTTCAGGTAACATGTTTAATATGCCTTTGTGGCTGAGAACAAGGCATTATTTCATTATTTATCACTGAATTCTCTGTAGGATTTCAATTTGATATAAATAAAACAAAACAAAAGCCAACTCCCTTGACCATTTACAAGGTTCTTTGCCAAACCTGACGTAGAAAGAAGAAATGGAACAGGGAGTGACATTATTCTCCACCTGCCTGTGCCTTTGGAGATTATTCACACTTGCATTCAAGAGAGAGGTTACACAAGGGCCATTAAAGAAGAGAAAGACCTTTGAGCATTAAGTGGGAGGTTTACAAGTGACTTCATCAAAGAGATGAGATCTGAGCTGAGCCTTAAAAAAACAAACAAGCAGGATTTGGACCGGGTAACTAAAAGATGTGCTCAGAGAAAGCATGAGCAAAGCAAGAAAGGAAAGTTCCAATCAGAAAAAGAATAAGTTTCACTTCAGTGATTTTCAAACTTCAAGGAAATGACTCATGATATTTCGCATAAGAAGTACGAATCATCTTTTTCATGAAAGTATTTCCCAACCTGTTTGACCACATTCAATTTACCTTGATTCATCACACAGAGTCGGACACGACTGAAGTGACTTAGCAGCAGCAGTAGCATGGACCAAGCATTCCAGGTTCCTATGCAATATCGTTCTTTACAGCATTGGACTTTCCTTTCACCAGCAGGCACATCCACAGCTGGGCGTCATTTTCACTTTGACTCACCTCTTCATTCTTTCTGAAGCTATTTCTCTGCTCTTCCTAGTAGCATAGTGGATACCTACCAAACTGGAGGGGCTTATCTTTCAAGGTCATATCTTTTTGCTTATTCAGACTGTTCACGGGGTTCTCATGGCAAGAATGCTGAAGTGTTTTGCCATTCCCTTCTCCAGTGGGCCACATTTTATCTGAACTCTTTACCATGGCCTGTCTGTCTTGGATGGCCCTGCATGGAATGGCTCATACTCTCATCGAGTTACATAAGGCCGTGATCCGTGTGCTCATAGTCTTTGAACTGTGTGGATCATGACAAACGGTGGAAAATTCTTCAAGAGATGCGAACACCAGACCACCTCACATGCTTCCTGAGAATCCTGTATGCAGGTCCAGATGAAACAGTTAGAATCAGACGTGGAACAACTAACTGGTTCAAAATTGGGAAAGGAGTACGTCAAGGCTGTATATTGCCACCCTGCTTATTTAACTTATATGCAGAGTACATCATGTGAAATGACAGGCTGGATGAATAACAAGCTGGGATCAAGACAGCCAGAAGTCACATCAATAACCTCAGATATGCAGATGACACCACCTTAATGGCAGAATGAAAGTGAAAGAGGAGCATGAAAAAGCTGGCTCAAAATTCAACATTCAGAAAACCAGTATCATGGCATCCTGTCCCAGCACTTCATGGCAAATAGATGAGGAAACAATGCAAACAGTTACAGAGTTATTTTTCTGGGCTCAAAAATCACTGCAGACACTAACTGCAGTCACAAAATTGAAAGACGCCTGCCCATGGGAAGAAAAGCTATGACAAACTTGGCATATGAAAAAGCAGAGACATCACTTTGCTGACAAAACGGCTGCATAATTAAACCTGTGGTTTTTCTAGCAGTCATGGACCCACGGGAGAGCTGGACTGTAAAGAAGGCTGAGCACCGAGGAACTGATGCTTTTGAACTGCGGTGTTGGAGAAGACTCTTGTGAGTCCCTTGGACTGCAAGGAGATCCAGCCAGTCAATCCTAAAGGAGATCAGTCCTGCATATTCACTGGAAGGACTGATGCTGAGCTGAAGCTCCAATACTTTGGCCACCTGATGCAAAGAGCTGACTCATTGGAAAAGAACCTGATGCTGGGAAATATGGAGGGCAGGAGGAAAAGGGGACAACAGAGGATGAGATGGTTGGACGGCATCATCAGTTCAATGGTCATGAGTTTGAGCAAGCTCCAGGAAACAGTGAAGGATAAGGAAGCCTGGCGTGCTGCATTCCATGGAGTCACAAAGAGTTGGACACAACTGAGCGACTGAACAACAACATTTTCCCGTCTACTGTAGGATGTTTAACGATATCCCTGGCCTCTGGCTACTAAACAGGTTCCCTCCATTATTTTACTTATGGAGAAACAGAAAACTCCCCATACATTTTCAGATGCCTCCTAGTGGTCAGCTGCTCCCACATCCAGCACTGAGTCAAGGATTCAGTGAAATGTATTTTTAGAAATAGAAAGTAATGCAATATGGGATGATTTGGGAGAATGGCATTGAAACATGTATAATATCATATAAGAAACAAATCGCCAGTCCATGTTCAATGCAGGATACAGGATGCTTGGGGCTGGTGCACTGGGATGACCCAGAGGGATGGTACGGGGAGGGAGGTGGGAGGGGAGTTCAGGATGGGGAACACGTGTACACCCGTGGCGGATTCATGTTGACGTACGGCAAAACCAATACAATATTGTAAAGTAATAAGCCTCCAATTAAAATAAATAAATTTAAATTTAAAAAATTTAAAAAATAAAAATGTGAAAAAAGGAAGTAATACAATAGAGGGAATACATTAAGTGCATTATAGCAGAAATATTTACCAAGAAATGAGGATATTGCCACAAATGGCTGCTGACCTGTTGGATTTTAGAGCTCATAGGGACCCAATCAAGCACAGTGTCAGTGACTTTCAAATTTCATATTTTATTATCACAGCCAGTGAAAAAATTTTACAAACCACACACTAAGCAATATAGCAATTAAAGCCCAGAAGATTTAAATAACTCATGAAATTAAGGATTTCTGCTGTAAATAAAATGAAGAGTTATTGGAGATTTTTGAGAAGGGAGAACTTAACTAAATGTATCTAATTTACATTGTGCTAATTCAGAAGAAAATATATCTTCTCCTTAAATAATCAAACAAATAGCAAATGTTTTCCTATCCTTTTTTGTTAGTTTAAAACTAGGCAATGAAGGTCCCTTAAACGGATTTCCATACCTAATGAAACTAATGGTACCTGCAGAGATTTTTCATAGCTTTTTCTTGGATAATTTGAGTACTTTGCTATCTTAACATTTTTATGTGCAAAATTTACATACAGTTCACCCCTCATCCCTCAAAAATGATCCATGTCTACTTTCTACCATGGCTGGGAAGTGCAGGCTTCAGTCACATCAGACTCTTTGTGACCCTATAGACCACAACCTGCCAGGCTCCTCTTCCATGGGATTCTCCAGGCAAGAATAATGGAGTGGGTTGCTGTGCCCTCCACCAGGGGATTTTCCCAACTCAGGGATGGAACCTGTGTCTCTGAGGTCTCCTGCATTGACAGGAAGGTTCTTTACCATTAATGCTACCTGGGAACAATCACCTACAAAAATAGAAAGCTGACTTAGAAGTATTGCCTCAGCTGCCTTTACTAGCGCCCATCATCCTCCTATTTGTGACTATAAGACAGTTAATGTCACAGACTGGATCTTACATAAATTCTTCCAATCCCTGTCCATCACCAATTTCTGGAGCTTGCTCAAACTCATGTCCATTGAGTCGGTGATGCCATCCAACTATCTCATCCTCTGTCAGCCCCTTCTCCCGCCTTCAATCTTTCCCAGCATCAGGGTCTTTTCCAATGAGTCAGCTCTTCGCATCAGGTGGCCAAAATATTGGAGTTTTGGCTTTAGCATCAGTTCTTCCAATGAACACCCAGGACTGATTTCCTCTAGGATGGACTGGTTGGATCTCGTTGTAGTCCAAGTGACTCTCAAAAGTCTTCTCCTACACCACAGTTCAAAAGCATCAATTCTTTGCTGCTCAGCTTTCTTTATAGTCCAACTCTCACATCTATACATGACTACTGGAAAAACCATAGCTTTAACTAGACAGACCATTGTTGGCAAAGTAATGTCTCTTCTTTGCAATATGCTGTCTAGGTTGGTCATAGTTTTTCTTCCAAGGAGCAAGGGTCTTTTAATTTCAAGCTGCAGTCAACATCTGCAGTGATTTTGGAGCCCCCCAAAAATAATAAAGTCTCTCACTATTTCCATTGTCTCCGCATCTATTTTCCACAAAGTGATGGGACCAGATTTCATGATCTTAGTTTTCTGAATGTTGAGTTTTAAGCCAACTTTTTCACTTTTTTCTTTCACTTTCATCAAAAGGCTCTTTACTTCCTCTTCACTTTCTGCCATAAGGGTGGTGTCATCTGCATTTCTGAGGTTATTCATATTTCTCCTGGCAATCTTGATTCCAGCTTATGCTTCATCCATCCCAGCATTTCACATGATATAAGTTAAATAAGCAGGTTGACAAAATACAGCCTTGGTGTACTCCTTTCCCGATTTGGAGCCAGTCTGTTGCTCCATGTCCAGTTCTAACTGTTGCTTCTTGACCTCCATACAGATTTCTCAGGAGCCAGGTAAGGTGGTCTGGTATTCCATCTCTTGAAGAATTTTCCACAGTATGTTGTGATCCACACAATCAAAGACTTTGGTATAGTCAATAAAGGAGAAGTAGATGTTTTTCTGGAATTCTCTTGGTTTTTCTATGATCCAGTGGATGTTGACAATTTGATCTCTGGTTCCTCTGCCTTTTCTAAAACCAGCTTGAACATCTGGAAGTTCATGGTTCATGAACTGTTGAAGCCTGGCTTGGAGAATTTTGAGCATTACTTCACTAGTATGTGAGATGAGTATAATTGTGTGGTAGTTTGAACATTCTTTGGCATTACCTTTCTTTGGGATTGTGATGAAAACTGACCTTTTCCAGTCCTGTGGCCACTGATAAGTTTTCCAAATTTGTTGGCATATTGAGTGCAGCACTTTAACAGCACCACCTTTTAGGATTTGAAATAGCTCAACTGGAAAGCTGAATGCAATCCACAAATACGGATTGGTTGCCCAGTGTGTAGTTTAAATATAAATGCATTTAATTTATAATCAGTTTGCTACAGTCTCCACCATTCCATAGTACATTTTACTTGCAACTTCATAAATCTGTGTTCTACATGTTTGAATTTTCAATTACTGGCAGAGTATTTAAGAGCATGGACTTTGATGTCAGAGAAGATGATTCAAGACTACTGCTCTGGAAGCTACTTTTAGCTGTAAGATTGGAAAAGCCAGTGCATTAAGCTAGACAAGGCATGTGAAGTATCTAGCACATGCTCTAGCATATAGTAATTAATAAATGTTAGTTCTCATTATTCTTTAGTAAATGAAACCCCTGCTGCTAATGACATCGTGTTAGAGCAGAGAACATGAGTAAAATGCTTTGCCTAAAAGCAGTAGCACCTGGGCATAATTTCACGAACATAATTTTTATGAGACTGCTTTAATGGGAACTGACATTAGGGAAGTGAATTTTAGTAAATGACAGAAGTATAATAAGATTTCCTTGGATTGGTTTTTAAATGTGCTACATTGCACCAAAACAATTCTGACCATTAGTTCTAAAGCAATGTAGTTTTCAGCCATGTGTTTCATACATCATGTTTTTAGGTATGTAACACAATGAGCTGAGTGTTTACAAAATTAAAATTAAGGCAGAGAATGCAAGGAGGAGATGCCTACTGTGAAAGAAAAATCCACGCTTATCTTGAGTTTTATAAAAATGAGATGTTTCTTAGGTCCTCTTAGCTTTCACATTATTTTCTGAAAGAAAAACTCAAAACTTATAACCTCCATTTTATCCAAGAGAACACATGCAGGCTAAAATTGTTGTTCAGTATATAATACCTGGAAAATAATAGAGATTAATAATGCATTGGCAAGGTTAAATAAAAAAGGGAAACTTTAGCTTGTAAAAATCAAAAAATGTTCTGTTAACTGAGATGTGGATTAGAATGTTCAAAGTGCTTGGGGACTGCGCACTCTGTAAAGGCTGATTTATACTTCAGACATCATAATGCCTACCTACTTCAGAATGACAAATAGCCCAAGCTGAAGTCGCAACAGCAGCCCCAGAGTGCTCACGGCAATGCCTTCCATTTCAATAGCTGAGCCTGTGCCATTCTGTACACTTAAAATTCTGAGCATTTAACACTTCTTGTTGCATCTAAATCCAGATACAAAAACCTTCAAATCAAACTATTTACCTCAACTGGAATCTGCCTTGAATAATTCATAAGGAGGGAGAAAGATGGCAGTGAAGAAAGCCAAAGAGAGTTTTAATGAACTCTGGAGTTTCAAAAATAATGGCACAGAACCTATTACAGCTTTTCCTCTCACCCAGTAAAAAAAAGACTATCCATCTCTCTGACACTGAATACATCCAGAAAACAGGAAGAGCAGGATAGGGTTCAGTTTTCTGCTTGTCTGAGACTGATATCCAAACAGCACCGCTCAGATTATTCACTGGGAGAGGTTGTTTTTTGAGTGTGTAACAATTGAGGAAGCATCTGAGATATTCACATTCGAATGCTTTATTCTCATGTTGCTCTCTAAAATTCAAGGGGTATCTGCAGATTCTGTTAAACAAAAACTGGGACAATCAAGGGCTTCTCAGGTGGCACTAGTGGTAAAGAACCTGCCTGTCAATGCAGGAGACGTAAGATGCGAGAGATGTGGATTCAATCCCTGGGTCAGGAAGATCCCCTGAAGGAGGGCATGGCACCCCACTCCAGTACTCTTGCCTGGAGAAATCCATGGACAGAGGAGCCTGACAGGCTACAGTCCATGGGGTCACAGAGTCGGACACGACTGGGCAGCTAACACAGGCGCACTTGACCATCAAGAAACCCAACGGCCCTGGCCCAGGTCCCACCAGTGCCTGCTTTTGTGCTGCTTTGAAGACTTAGTTGTCAAGATGGGAAGAGTTAGAAGCTACCTACCTATGTTTCTCTGGAAATAATAAAAAGGTTCTCCATTCTGATGGACTAGGGGCTTCCCTGGTGGTTCAGACGGTAAATAATCTGACTGCAATGCAGGAGACTCAGGTTCGATCCCTGGGTCAGGAAGATCCCTTGGAGAAGGACATGGCAACCCACTCCGGTATTGTTGCCTGGAGAATCCTACGGACAGAGGAGCCTGGCAGGCTACAGTCCACGGGGTCACAAAGAGTCAGACACGACTAAGGGACTATCACTTTCACATTTTACGAGATAAGCATCTCTGCAGTGATTGACCTGGTGAATGAATTTAGGATTCTAATTAAATTAGCAAAATAGAGGCCTTGACAGTGTTATTACGTGTAAATGTGTATTTGTTTCCTATTGCTGCTGTAACAAATTATCACAAACTTAGTGGCTGAAACAATACACATTTATTCTCTACAGCTTAGCAATGCAGAAGTCCCAAATGAGACTTACGGAGCTAAAATTAAAATATGAGGTAGCCGATTCCTTCTGGAGGCTCCCATAACCTCTTTGCCTGCCTTGTCCTGCTCCTCAAGGTGGCCCTCGTTCCTTGGCCTGAGCCCCTTCCTCTGCTTTCAAAGCATGTCCCTCCAGTCTCCATTTCTTCATGACATCTTCAGTCCTTGATGGTCTTTTCCTTGATCTCTTGTAAAGATGCTATGAATATACCCAGTCTCAGCTAGATCATCCAGGATATCTTCCTATCTCAGGATCCTTAATCTCATCAGCAAAGTCCCTCTGCCACGGAAGGCAACATTTTCTCAGGAGGTGGGGACTAGGAGGTGAACATTTTAGGGAGCCATTATTCTTTCTACAATGAGGCTGGACTAAGCTAATTTTTAAAGGAAGTTTTATTATTCATTTTTGGCTGCAGTGGGTCTTGTGTTCTGTGCACAAGGCCCTCTCTAGCTGTGGGGAGCAGGGGCCCCTCTCCAGCTGAGGCTTCTCTGGGGCGGCTTCTCTTGTTGCAGAGCACAGGCTCTCAGGGGCTGCAGGCTCAGCAATTTTGGCTCAATCGTCCTGGGGCATGTGGAATCTTCCCGAACCATGGATCAAACACGTGTCCCCTGCGTTGGCAGGGGGACTGTTAACCGCTGGATCACCAGGGAAGCCCATAAGGTAATCATTTAATGGGAATGTATTTACACATTAGGTATTAGGTCCCCTGTGTATTCATTGCAAATAAAACTAGAAGAAAATCTCAGTAATTGTAACGTGACTATTTTTTTCAAAGTAATATTTTCTAAAGCCATATTTCACAAAACTTTATAAAGCTTACTGATAAGCTTTTAAATATATAAATGTATGAGTTGCTCCTCTCTGTTAATTAAGAGTAACCAGACATTTCAAATACAGATAAGACTAAAATATCTGTGTCAAAGCCATTTTCATTAATTATTTCCTTTTAATATGTCTTGTCATTCCCTTGTGCTTTGCAAGTGCTTAGATACCTCGAACTTAAAACATAAAGTTTTTTTTAATGTTTATTAAAATGAATGAGTGAATGAAACTGTTTCAGATAGCTAAATGTTACAATCTAGTCAAAGCTATGGTTTTTCTAGTAGTCATGTATGGATGTGAGAGCTGGACTATAAAGAAAGCTGAGCGCCGAAGGATTGATGCTTTTGAACTGTGGTGTTGGAGAAGACTCTTGAGAGTCCCTTGGCCTGCAAGGAGATCCAACCAGTCCATCGTAAAGATCAGTCCTGAATATTCATTGAAAGCACTGAGGCTGAAGTTGAAACTCCAATACTTTGGCTGCTGATTCGAAGAACTGACTGATTGGAAAAGACCCTGATGCTGGGAAAGATTGAAGGCAGGAGGAGAAGGGGAAGGCAGGAGGAGAAGGGAACGACAGAGGTTGAGATGGCTGGATGGCATCACTGACTCAATGGACGTGAGTTAGGGTAAACTCCAGGGGTTGGTGATGGGCAGGGAGGCCTGGCGTGCTGCAGTCCATGGGATTGCAAAGAATCGGACACGCCTGAGTGACTGAACTGACTGAACTGAAATGTTAAAAGACAAAACTTTACTTTTACCTTTCCACATTTTTAAAGCAAGGTAGAATTACTGTATGAAATAGTGAATTCAAATCTGATGGTCAGTCAACTTTTAAGAACCATATAAGTGTTTTTGTCAGACAAGCCTTATTTCAAATACACATTAGTATATTTTAAAGAAGTCCTTAATAAGACAAGTCAGTCTTACAATGGAAACATTTTCAATTAAAAATGATCCACAAATATTCTCATTTCATTTCAGAAACATCCTGATCTAGGATCTACTCTAGATCCATGACAAGTTCAACATGTTTCTAACAACCTGCTGAATTTGCGAGAACAGTTAATATACTTTTGCTATAATTCATATCAAAGCCATGAGATAAATATTTAATTGATAAATAACTGATGTGCAATAAAACAATGAATTAAATAAAGTTAATATATTTAATACTTTAAAAATATATTTCCTTTAAAATTGTTTACAAAAATCAACTTCCAAATTAATATATGATCATGTCAGGGATTAGAAGCTTATCTAAAAAGGAAGATCATTTTAACAATCTGTAAATTAAAATTAGTTGACTTAAATTTATATCTCTGGAAAATATAAGTGAAGTAGTTCCTCACAGGTATATTTAATTCCTAACTACTGCACTCTTCATATTTCTCATTCTAGATTTTTTTTTAACCAAAGACAAGACCTTTATTTCACTATCAATCTCAAAAAGGAAAGAGAACTCATTTATGTAAAATAGTTTACCCTCATACTAATATCCATTACCTCAGGATCCCATGTGCATACTAAGTTTTGTTGATGTTTTAAAAAATGTTGGTGATAATGTAAATATTTGCAATATGTTAAATGTATTCAATAGAAAAATGATAAATGCTATTGATTTGAATTCCTATTGTAACTTGAAGGAAAAGGCAAATGCTGACAGTAAATTACTTCATTTACATTTTACACTGAAGATTTGTGAAACTAATTATAATGGCACTTCTTTTTACAAAAGAAAACAAACATAAATATCTGATTACAGAAACCCTCAAATATTTTCAATTCAAAATTCCAAGTTACTGAAAACAACCATACTGCATAATACACTAGGAAAACACGTGGAAATTAATTTCACAATATTTTATTCTATGTTTTAATTGAAAATGGGAAAGCGGGAACTGGGTATTGGGGTAGTATCAGCAGTGGAAATAGAGCGTCTTAAACATTGCAATAAAGATAGGAACAAAGAACACACAAAGCTTAAATCTGTATTATGCACATACGTATGTTTAAATAAATCAGAGACATTTTAAAAACTATTAAATAAAGCACTATCTCAATAAAAAATGGGCATATGATAAATGTCGGAAAGAATATGCATTAAACGTGGATTGTGGTTGTCTATGGGTTATATTGAATTTTTATTTTCTTCTTTATATCTTGAGTGTCTGCAAAATGTTTTTCCAGGAACATGTATTATTTTAGCAAGCAGAACTAAACAATATTGATCTTTCTGTTAAAAATATATTTCATGTTTAATTTATGAGACAAACTAAAGATGAACTTAGTTTCACTATATTTTCTAAAGAGCAAAAACAGAAAACGCTATGCCTGACTTTTTTTAAACAGTAGTTTCTATTTGTGTGTGAACTTATAAGAACTATTCACTTGGTTAAAAAAAAAATTAAAGCTACTTTTATGCTTTTGTGGATATCCTCTGCACAAAATTGTGAATTATCAAGAAAGAGTATTTTATTGAGTCATGAAAATCCATGGTCAAAAACATTTATAGCATCATATTTATACTGGGTTAAGATTTCATCATAGCATATGGATAAACACTGCATATTTATAACTCTAAGAAAAAAATCTGACCAAGCTGTTAAATGCTTATTTTAATCAAAATAAGCATTGAATGAAATATTTTATTCAAAAAATAAGAAATATCTCTTTCTTTGTAGAAAGGAATAAATTACAGTTCAACCTCAGAACTTGCTTTTAGGCTTGTATTAATATTGAGCAATAACAGAAATGGGATTTTTCACTGTATGTATCCTGAGTATATTATTGCCCAATCATCAGACTCATGTTAAATGAAACAGATAAAAGAATCACGACATATCAAATTGCATGGCTGCACTTCATTTTCAGTTTGTTTCATGCCTATTTTCATGAATCTGTATTTTAGTGAGGAGGTAAGTATTAATAGCCACCATTAGATCATTTGTAAACTACTATCATCTCCAAGAATCATCTTCATGAATATCACTGTACTAGTCAAAATCGAATTACTTAAAATTGTTCTATGATGATAGGCTGTCCATCCATCAGTAATAATCCTTCCTTTCTTCCTTCCTTCCTCTCTTTTTTTCATAAATAATTATTTGTTTTGCATGGATTAAAATATACCTGAAAATTTTTTTTCGGTTTTGTACAACAATTTACAGATGGAATATAATCTAACAAACATGTTGAGAAGAGAGTGACTCACAAGCTGAAATCGTGCTGTACAAGGAACATTTACAGGAACATTCCAAGGAGACCTGGAACGTGCAAGGGAGGGGAAAAAACGGAGCCAACACATATGCTGTCTTCTGACGTAATTTAAAGGCAGGGCTAACGCTTGAAAGTGAATCTGACTTGATTAGTAAGTCCCATCTTTTCAACTAAGTTTAACAGGAGGAAATTTCAGAGAGCTAGATTTCAGGTAAGGAGTAAGATTTGTACCCAGATTAAAATAAATAATAATATTCATTGAATGCTTACTATTTGCCAGGCACCATGCTAAAGCTTTACATTTATTTCTGTGTTTAATTTTCAAGGAAAGTTTATCGGGTATTGGGGAACTGATACTTAAAGAGTTTAATAAATTCCCAGACATATGGCTAGTAAGTGGTAGAACCAGAAGTTAAATAAAGAGTCTGATTAGAAGGCCCCCACTTACATTCTCTATTCTGTAATATGAAAAAGAATTAAAGCACTTGCTGATGCTTTTCTGATGGATAAAGCCTGGGTAGTTAGTTGAATCAATTAGGTTTCCTGTGGTAAGCAGCTTTTAAGATGCTTTCCAATGATCCCCTGCTTCCCGGTATTGATATCTTTGTTAATTCCTTTCTCTTGAGTATTTTGTTTCTAACCAAGATTATATGGCAATGCTGAAGGGACATGACTCTCTGTTGATGTTGCTGTTGTCCAGTCAACAAGTCCTGTCTGACTTTGCAGCCCCATGTCCTGCAGCATGCCCGTCTCCCCCGTCTTTCACTGTCTCCCAAGTGTGCTCAAGTTCATGTCCATTGAGTTAGTGATGCTATCTATCTCATCCTCTGTCATCCCCTTCTCCTCCTGCCTTCAGTCTTTCCCACCATCAGGGTCTTTTCCAATGAGTCCGTCCTTCACATCAGGTGGCTAAAGTATTGGAGCTTCAGCTTCAGCATCAGTCCTTCCAATGAACATTCAGGGTTGATTTCCTTCAGGAGGGACTGGCTTGATCTCCTTGCCGTCCAGGGGACTCTAAGCACCACAATTTTAAAGCATCAATTCTTCAGCTCTCAGCCTTCTTTATGGTGCAACTTTCACAATCATTAAATTACTACTGGAAAAACCCATAGCTTTTTTCCAGTTACCACCTTTGTTCAATTATAAAAATTATAACTTCATTTCTCTAGTCAATTCTCTCCATTGCCTTCTCAGTCTGTGCCCTTTAAGGAGGGGGTTGTATTGGACGAGGCCTTTAGCCAAGTTACTGAGAGCAGCTTCTAGTCAACAGCCAGCAAGGAACTGAGGCCCTAGGTGCAAAGGAACTCAAGGTACTGAATTTCACCAACAAACACATTCGTGAGCTTACACGCAGATCCTTTACCAGCTGAGCCTTCAGATGAGAGGTCCCAGGCCTGGCTGGCATCTCAACCGCAGCCTTGTAAGACATCTCGAAATAGAAGGCAAGCAGTGCTTGGATTTCTGATTCACAGAAACTGTGAGATGATACATGTGCATCCTCTGAAGCCACTAAATGTTGGAGATAATTGGTTACACAGCAGTAGACACCTAATACACCTTCCCGAGGTAAGGACCTTATGCAGCTTCACGTATCCAGCACTGTCCCAGTTCCCGAAACACAGACGGAAGCTATGAATGTCAACTGACTCAGTGGAGAGCAAACAAAAGAAGCAAAGATTAAACTAAATGATCTTCAGGATAATTTGAAACGTAAGAGTCTATTTTTATTACATGGAGAACATCATTGAAATAGACTCTTCATGATGGCCCAATATACTTTGTCAGAATAAAAGATTATACACGTGAAAGAGCCTAAACTCAATAACATTTTTTTTCTCCCCTGCTACCCCAGGTTTATTGAAATATCACGTAGATACCAAAGATTCACCCACAAGTATGCTGTTTGATAAATTTTTGAAGTGAGAAATAGTCATGTCACCATTATCACCATCAAGATACGAAGCATTTCCAACTCCTGGAAAAGTTCTGTGTCCCCCTGCATTCAATCCCCCTTCCTGACTCCTTCTGGCAACTACTTACTGATGGGTTTTTTCTCAGTAGGGTTTTACATTGTCTAGAATCTCATACACAGAAATGTTTTCAAATGTTTCGTGTGTGTTGCAAATGCACTAGGTGTAAAGATATCAGACCCTATAAGTCAGCTGTAGCTGAATTTAATATACTTTTGTTTTTCTTTCATAATTTCATATGTAAATCTCTTCCATAAATTCTCTTTACAAATGGATAATATTATCTATAAGAAAGAGACTATTTCCAACTGCATTTTTACTAATTGATCTTTAATAAATTAATCTGACCAAGAGAAGAGTTTCTAAAATTCCTCAAAGATCATTGGGATATATCCAGAATTTTCCCCTCTGAACATTGAGAGAAAAATTAAGCTATTCTGCAGTGCCCATTTATCAGCATTTTTTAATTTAACAACTGAAAGAATGTTGAGGTTACAGTGAAGCAGGAAAGGATTTTACATTTAGAGTTAGAATTCTCTAGATTTTGCTACAACTTGGCTCTTTTGAATTGGTTCTTGCTGATTAAATTTTCCACTCTGACACAATCAGGCTGCTTTTGAACAACCGGTCTTTCTCCTAGTTGCATGTAAGAGACATGCAGTCACCTAATAAAAATGCTCAAGACATTTCCCTGAATGTAAGAGCTGATGATGGACGGATGAACCGCAGTCAACACAAGTCCACAGTAGTCAGCGTTTGCAAGGACTGGCTGCACCGGGAGACTTGGAATCCCCGCAGTCTTTCACTTAACACGTATTTACTGAATTCTGCAAGTGAGCAGGGTACCAAATTTGCTGTATCAGATGTTTCTTCACTTAACTGGGAGAAAATCACTGATAGTTACTAATAGTTTCAGCACCAAGGCAGGAGTCAATTAAGTTGGAAAAAGCCTTGATATGCCTACAGCATCAGAGCTCCATTTTACGCAGGAAGTATCTAAATAAATCCCAAAGAATGCCACTGATGTGTGTCTCAGGTTGTAGACACCCTTTGGTCATGACTTCTGGTTGAACAATTGCATTCAGAGATAAACAGGGCAGTGAACAGAACAGTCCGTTTGGGATCAGACTAACCTGGGTGCAAATTGGGTTTTGACTTTCACGAAATAAGTTTAGAAGCCATAGGAAAAATAACCTAACTTCTAGAGACACAGTTTCGTCGGATGTGCTTTATATATATAACAAGACGCGAAGCAGGGCTTTTCCTGTTACTTCAAACACTTCAGCTAAAGCCTAAAATGAGAACAATAAGAGAAAGGATCCTAAAGAACAGTTGCTAGGCACCCCTCCTAGGGTTTCTAATCAAGCAATGAAACTGGCTACAAACCTAGCCCTTCATCCGGATTATCAAATGCAGGAATTTTGAGTGCATGGGGAGAGAAAGCCTTTAAGGCAACGAGACATTATCCAAGGGAGGGGTTTAGGCTTATCCCCTCCCCTGCACACACGGCACACACTTAGGCGAGAGGGCCAGCTCCAAGGGATCTAAAAAACTGAGTGGGTCACTTTCAACCCTGGAGACCAGTGTCTCAATTCTGACCACAGGCTTGCTGAGCAGAAATGTGCCGGCCAGTTTCTGCATGAGAAATCAGAACTGCAGTTCCTCATCACAGTTTCTTGATGAGAAGACCTTGGACCAAGCTGACTTGCGGCCCCTGGAGTTTGGGGAAACATTTGAACATCAAGATGACTGTCCCTTTCCCTCCTGGAGAATTTAGAAAGCAGAATGCTTGCTGGAAGACAGTAAAGCAGACCTACATTCCATTACTGGGCAGGACAGGAATGCCTGCATCTCCTATAGGCTCAGCGCATCTCTCAGAAAGTAAGCAGATATCCTTATGGGCTCCTACAGAAAAGAGCTTCCTGCCAAAGTAAGAGCAGGAGGTTAGAGGATTGATTACTCTGTGCTGGAGTTGGGTGATAGTTAAAATGCATATGCCCGTTGTCTGAGAGCTGAGGTCCCAAATAGTGGGGTATGGGAGAGATAGAAAGGCTCCAAAGAGCCTACCACAAGGCTGCTAGCTCTTGTCAGTAACAGAGTTACCTATCATTGAGACTAGAAAAACCCAGTCAATTAAACAATTGTTCTAAAATGCAGGGCTAGAGCTAGTGGTAGGCTTGAACAGAGACAATGCGAGACATTTTGAATTTTATTTGAATTAAGGACAGCTTGGAAATTTTAATAACACAATAAATTCCAGTTGTGGAAATTAAATTGTGTTTATAAGCAACGGTCTGAAAAACTCTGGCCTCTGCCTAACATAGTACCAGATCTCAGGCTCAGAATGTGTGATAACATGGCTGCAGAAAAAAAAAAAAAAATTAAAGGGGCTCGCTGCTTATATTGGCTTTGAGTCCAGATCAGTGAACAAAATCGTTACTTAAGGATTATAGATAATACATGTTAAATGCCTTCCATAGTACCTGGCACACAGTAAATGAGTTTAATAAATATGAGTTATTGTTAGTTTTATTACCATGTCTCTGGCACTGTTACTTTACTTACATATATTGCCTCTAATCCCCCCAATAAATCTACAAGGCAGCTATTATTATATTTATTTTACAGATTAAGAGAAAGAGGAAACAAAAGTGAAAGAGGCAGTCTTTATCATGAGAAGCTTAATCTAAGGGAAGCAGAGCAGTCCATTAACAGCACTAATGGCTCAAACAGAGACAGTACAAGGCGTCTTCGGAAGCCAACTAAGACTACACTTCGGCTTCCCCAAAGGATCTGGCCAAAAAAATTGGAGTTAATTATCCAGGCAAAAAGCAGGGACAAAATTTCTAAATGCTAGGCTCTACAAGAGGTGCAGGAAGGGACGTAGCTAGAGGGGAACAGAGCCGCAGGAGGGAGTGATGTCAGGAAAGACCCGGAACTCCGCTTGCTTGTTTACCCAGAATACAGTGCGGAAGCAAGAGAGAATTTAAGTGAGGAAGTGGTCACTGCCCCGCGGGGATCTCTACACAGAACCTCGAAGTTGGTGTTACAGCCTGAGAGTCCCTAGTTGCTGAATCAGCCTGATCTGTGAGCTTTCCTGACCTCCCAGTATCCTCATCCGTGCTGCTGCTACTGCTAAGTCGCTTCAGTCGTGTCCGACTCTGTGCGACCCCAGAGACGGCAGCCCACCAGGCTCCCCCGTCCCTGGGATTCTCCAGGCAAGAACACTGGAGTGGGGTGCCATTTCCTTCTCCAACGCATGCAAGTGAGAAGTGAAAGTGAAGTCGCTCAGTCTGTCCGAAGTCGCTCAGTCGTGTCCGACTCTTGGCGACCCCATGGACTGCAGCCCACCAGGCTCCTCCATCCATGGGATTCTCCAGGCAAGAGTACTGGAGTGGGGTGCCATTGCCTTCTCCGATCCTCATCTGTAAACATCTGTAAAGCCGCTTAGTGTCCTCATCTTTATACGGAGTAAAGATAACACCGTGGAGTTATCATGGAGCTCTACTGAAATGGAGCTCTACTGAAATGCTAGATTATAAAGTGCTACAAAAATCTGGCACGATGAGCTCAAACACTGAAAATGCCAGTCAGTTCTCCCCGATGTTTTTCACAATGAACAATTACTTTGATTACCACCGATTAAATTTCCCCTCTGCATTTTAATACATGATGGACATTCAACAAATTTTTAAAAACTCATTCTTTGTACTCGTCCTAAAACATTCAGCTGGATTCTTAACATTTGTATTTCTACTGTAAGTTCTAACAAAGGCAAACAAGAAAAATATGGCAGGGAAGTCCGGATGGCTAAGAGCAAAAGCTAAAGATGGACGCTTCACTTGAAGGTCTCAGAGTAGCAACAGTAATTACAGGTTTGGAGCTTGTGGCAATCATAGCAAATTCTCAAGTGCTGGGTTTCTCTTTATAAATCTGCGGTGACTCGGTGACCTAATCCAAGTATCAGAAAAGAGCTAACTCTGACAGATGCCCTCTTCCCTAAGTGGATGTTTGCATTTCTTTGAATAAGTGCCAGGAAAAAGGAGGGAGAGAGTTCAAGTTATCAGGGTGGAATATAATGAGGGCGTCTTGTGAGCAGCAGAAGGGTATAGGGGGTAGAAGATAGCATCTCTTCCTGGAATCAGTCCCTCCCTATGGTCACTTAGAAGCATGATGAGATGGACTAACAAACTTAGATCAGAAGAGAGAACGGTCAAGGTCAGGGCCAGCCACCGGTCAGCTTCCTGGGTGCAGTGTGTGGGATGTCTGAGAACTACCTAACACCCAAGGCTGGCCCCGACATCTCAGGCACCTTTCCTGGGTGCAGCTAGGAAAGTCGCAAGGCAGAGCACCACGGGCTTCACAAACTTAGGACCTGCTTATCAGGCTCTGATACAGAGAGCCAGCCTCGAGAAAGGGCCTGGGAAGAATCTAGGGAAGAGGTGCCCAGGAAC
The DNA here is from genome assembly GCF_000754665.1 of Bison bison bison. NCBI lineage: Eukaryota > Metazoa > Chordata > Mammalia > Artiodactyla > Bovidae > Bison > Bison bison. Next base: position 3,938,585 of record NW_011494805.1, on the reverse strand, counting down.
AAGGATACAAGCTATGCAGTGGTGCGCATAGGAGTAAAGAGTGCGCAAGGAATAAAGACATGAGTGGGCCAGAACCCAGGAACAGTGGGCCTATTCCTCCCAGAACCTGGGAAGAACTCCTTCAGAACCGAGGACGGAGGGTAAATGGATGGGGAATCAGAGTCCCTGCCCTTTTCATTCTAAAATGATCTTTAGATGAAGGAAGAATAATACCCAAGGTTCATTTTATTATAACTTTTCTCTCATAAGATTAGATGGTCTTTAAGGACTTTTAAAAAAATAACAGTACATATCTAAAATTTGGCTTATCTAAAAATACATTTATATACCTCTTAGAAGTTAAGTTTAACTTTTTGCATTTACTATTCCAATCAGCAATGCTTTTATTCCTTAATAAAAGTATTTTGGAAAGTAAAAGTAGTCCAGTATTACAACAATTAGATTTGCTAATTTTTTCCAAAACTGGCAACTTCAGCATATGTAAATGTAGCATTTGATTACCCATATGCTTGTAAAATGCTCTAATATATACTGTATATCTAGAGAATTTGAATGAACTGTTTACTTTCCTGGATTTGGCGGGGGATAGAAGGAGATGGGAATTATAAAACTTGCACTTACCCAAGTAATTGTGCCACAATTGTCATTGTTATGTCAATGTCCCAAACAAATGTTGTAAGCATTGGAGCAGTAGGTGGTGCTGGTCGTAAGCCAATGCAGGAGATAAAAGAGACATGGGTTCAATCCCTGGGTCAGGAAGATCCCCTGGAGGAGGGTATGGCAACCCTGCCTGGAGAATCCCATGGACAGAGCAGCCTGGTGGGCTACAGTCCGTAGGGTGGCAAAGAGTCGGACACAACTGAAGTGACTTAGCACGTGCATACAGCAGGTGAGAGAGACTTAAGAAAACTTAGAACTTTCTTTGACACATAGCTTTTGGGTTTGGTTGGAACCAAGCCCCAATTCCAGTCTGCTTTAAATGATGGGTCTGACGGTGCTGTGTTTTCACAACACCTTCGTTGTCCGGTTTGATTTCCAGGACAGACTGGCACCACTGGGTAGGCCCCATGGATGGTGTTTGTTCTACAACCCTGACTCACAGGGAGGCAAAAGGTTAGGTGAGGAGAAAGGAGGAGGGGATGGACACTTACATTTTTATATGATACTTTACCTGCTGAAATCATTTCACTGCATCCATGTAATAGGGGAAAAGGAAGCTATAAAATGAAAGAGATGGGGAAAAACTCTCAGAAGTATAATCGTCCTTGAAATGTGTATTAGTCTTCATCCAGAGTTCAAAGAATATCTATTATAGAAACAATATTATGCTTTCATGAAAATGCATTTGTCGTTGATTAAAATAGAGTCCTATGATAAAAATCTGTGGGACATGCTCTGCAGGACTTACAAGAGTGACGAGTGACGTGACAGATGAAAACTGAGAATTGTTTCGGGTTCACATAGAGGGCACTGTATAATCGTAATGATGATAGCTTGCATTTGTAAGGGATTTTAGTTTTCAAAGTGCTTTCATACCCATCATCTCTTCTGATCCTTGCAACAACCCCATGAGCTAGGTAGGGCAAGAAGTATCATCTACATTTTAAAGAAAGAGAAACTTTGTATCTCTCTCAAATAAGTAATTTTGTATTTTAAATGATTATATAATGTTTCACTCTTCTTGATATCTATGCTAGCCTGCTTAAACACTCATTTATAAGAATACATTTTAAAAATGAGAGTTACTGAAAACCCAGTAAAATTTGTAAGTAAAATTTATAAGGTGGAAATGTTCTAGGAGAAAGAGGCACAATTAAAGAGAATGAAATTGTGTGAATGTATATGCCAGTAGGTGGACCTGGGAAGTTATTTTGCATAATAGGATTTAAGTAGTTTCCTTATTTGGGGGGATATTACCATGTAACTTCTGGCTACCATCTCAAAATTTCATGTTAAAAACTAACCCTTATCTCTCAATTGTCTAATCCCTAACCATAGAACCCCAATTTACATCTTTACCCAAGTTAGACAGCATGGTTTAGTTTGCTCACCTCTTTTTTATTGACTGTCCGAAATTAATCACCCTCACCTTTCTCTTTAATCCCTGCTGTGTCCACCTAAATTCCAGATCTTCCCTCACTCAATTTCACACTGTACTTGAGTTTATCTGATTTACAACTTACCTTAGCTCCTGCAATAGGAGGTGATTCTTTTCTTCACAAACATTCATTAGATCCCTATATATATATTTTTTTTTCTCTCTCTCTCTCTCTTTAAGGTAAAGAATACTTCACTTGCCTTTCAGAATTCTTTTTTTGTGAACATAGAAATGCTATCCAACTTCCAACCACTCTATTCCCTCTTTTAATGAGTCCTGGGTCCTCTTGCCCTTCCAGTGCTCTATGATTTTTCCTTCCTGAAGCCTTCAAAGTCTTACTCCGTCATGCAGAAACCAAAGTTCCCCTCTTTCTTGCACATAGCTCTTCTCCACAACTTCTCCTTTGCTATCACTTCCGTGACTCTGCTTCTCTTTGGAAGGCCTTCATTAATGAATACCTACATGATTTATACATTGTGAAATTCAAGCAGTATCTTAATTATATAATGTCTTATACTAATCCATATTCATTAATCTGTACCTTCAGTTATGCTGAAAGCCTCTGACAGGAGGCAACATGTTTTAATATTTTTCTGACACCCTCAGGCACCAAGCAGTGATGAAAATCTAGGGGTGGCTCATTTTTAATTAATAACTATATTCAAAAGCACAGAAACAAAAGTCTGAAAATAAATGCATTCACTCACGCTAACCATGCATTATGTTAAGTGCTGAGAATATCATGTCAAGTCAGAAAGACCAGCTGCCGCCCTCACTGAGCTCGCGCTCTCCTGCCATGGAGAGACCCAATAAACAGCCTCCATGGGATGCTGCCTGCCCAACGTCAAGTAAAGTCAAGAAGGAAAATAGGAGAGAAGAGTTAACCACTACTTATTACAAAGAAGTTCACAAACGAAGCAACACCTTTTGGCTTTATGACGCTTAGATGGTTGACGCGTATTGCCATTTTCCATTTGGCAGCACAGGGAACATAGATGGTTCTACATTACATGAAGCATGAAGATCAGTGAAACGCTTGGCATTTCAAGTTGGCAGCTAGAGGGGAGATGATCTATAATTCAATAGCATATATTTTTATATTCATCAAACACTCTATGTTTAACATCATTTATTTTTTTAATAAAAATGAATAATTAAAATTACCCAAACAAGCATATAATAACCTAGCCTGAAGAACTTTAAAATTTTGGTTCTTCACTAACAGAACAGATAAACTATGTTAATTTCAGTTAATTCTTTAAATTTTTACAGTAATATTGAATTTAACTTGCAAATGTTTGATAATCTAAGGTATCATCGAATAATCTGGTTAGCTGATTGATTTTCTTTATGCTTCAGTATGTATTATGTATAGATTTTTATAGACTTAATTAACCATGTTTAACCAAGGGAAAAATGAAAGCCAACCTTAAGAAAAACTATTTCTAAAGAGACATGTTAGTCATATTGCAATTAAAAAAAAAACTTTACTGCAGTAATTTTTTATCACAGAGTGGATTTAATGTTGAGAAAGAACATATATTTCATTCCCATCCCAAATGTATTTTAACCAGCAGATGTTCACTTATTGACATTCTCATATACGATATGTCCAATTATTACAGAGACAAAAAAGAAGAGTGAAAACATCTCCAATGCCAAAAAATAAATTTTTGATGATATTAATTTGATCCTATAATTTATTTATAATTTAGAGGTATTAAAAAACCACATTAGACAAATTACATTTCCAATCATAAGTGAAACTTATGTAATCAACAGACCAAAAATGTTTCAAAAGATGCTTTTAGTTTTCTTCTTACATAAAAAGTCATTAATACTTAGAAGGGAAAAGAGCAAGCTACCTACATAATGATCCGGTATATAGAAAGAAAATAAAAGAAAAACAGCACCACAGAAACTAGTGAAGAAAACTGTATCAAGAAGATAGCAGGCCATGTTAGACGCATCAAGACAAGTAAAATGAGAGATGTGTGCTTAGTCGCTCAGTCACGTCCGACTCTTTGCGACCGCATGGGCTGTAGCCCGCCAGGCTCTTCTGCCCATGGGATTCTCCAGGCATGAAATACTGGAGTGGGTTGCCATGCCCTCCTCCAGGGGATCTTCCTGACCCAGGGATAAACCCAGGTCTCTCTCATTGCAGGCAGATTCTTTGCCATCTGAGCCACCAGGGAAGCCTCAAAATGAAGGATAAAAACAGGTCAATTAACTTATTAATTAGGTCACAAATTAACTTGGCTTCCCTGGTGGCTTAAACCATAAAGAGTCTGCCTGCAATGTACGAGACCTGGGTTTGATCCCTGGGTCAGGAAGATCCCCTGGAGAAGGAAATGGCTACCCACTCCAGTATTCTTGCCTGGAGAACCCCATGGACAGAGGAGCCTGGTGGGCTACAGCCCATGCGGTCGCAAGGAGTCAGACAGGACTGAGCAACTAACACACACAAACTTGGTATAGTTTGGGGACAGTGAGGGTGGGGGTGCTGAGGTCCTGAGCACCAAGCCCCTTCTGCTTGTACATGTACTGGCGGCTTGCTTTGTTTGACCTACACTCTAAATGAGTAAAAGGAACAAGCTAGCCTCTTTTTCTTCCCATGTGATCTAAGTTTATCTTCCATTTTCTGGTCCTCATTCACAGAGGCAGGAAGCCTCATGGTCTAGTGAACTCAGGTGGAAAGATTATCTTCTCTGTAACATGAAAGTAATTCTCCAGTGACAGTCCCACATGGGTGGTTGTTGATGCAGACCTATGGCAACTGGGGACCAGAGATTACCAAGGGAAAAGATGCATTGGTTTATGTAGCTCAGAAATATCATGCTTCTTAAATATTCTTCTACAGGAAGAAATTACAGGGATCAATACCGGATTGGGTGTGAAGACTGAAGAAGTCTGTGAAACAGACATTATGCATCCCATTTCACAAATAAATAGACTGAGGCTTTAGAAGAATTAAGTTACCTGCAGAGGATCAAACGGGGGCAAAGACAGAACTCTAACCAAAGTGCATATTCTTTCTACTAATAAATTATCTAATCTTTCAAGAAATATATAGACACCAGCATTAAAATTTCTTATGATAGGGAGATGGATAAAACACAATTCGCTAAATATCCTATGAAATCTGGTCAGTCATGAAAACTCTCAATAGAAACCTCCCAGCATTAATCAACCAGTATTAAGACAAAATAAGCAATATTTTCACTGAGACTGGAGGACAGTACAGTTCAGATGAAAATCTTTCAATGCAGTGCACAGCTGGCACCTGTGAAATTTTTTAAATTGTCATTAAATTTATTGCAAGTTGTCTTTATTACTAAAGCTGATAACAGTAATATATATATAAATACACTGTCAGAGTAATATGAATTCTAAGAAGTATTCCTCTTTTATTGACAAGTACTTGCATGTATGTACTAACAACTCTTGACCTCGCCATATGTGAGTGAAAGTTGTGCAATCAATCAAAGTGACATAAAGCACTGTTTTTAAACCAAAGAAAAACACTTTAATCTGGTCCTAATTTGGTCACCACTGTTATTATTGATAATTACTACAATTAAATCATCATTAACTAATCCATCAGAGGAGTACAAAAATTGTTAAGTATCTTCCCAATGCGTCCCAGAGTGAGAGTTCCCATGGAGGCAATTAGAATTTTGTTGTTTTGAATGCACTGTTCAAATGTAAATTTCCCTGTTCCAGACTGAAGCCTGATCTAAATGAGAAAGTGATTTGGGACCTATCCACAGAGTCTGAGAGAGCAGGCAGCAACAAGAGCAGAACAGGTACTGAGAGAACGGGCAGCTTCCACGGGCAAAACTGCATTTGAAACCCAAGTTCACAGACGACCAGAAGTTCAATGTATGCTGCTAAGTCACTTCCGTCGTGTCCGACTCTGTGTGACCCCATAGATGGCAGCCCACCAGGCTCTGCCGTCCCTGGGATTCTCCAGGCAAGAACACTGGAGTGGGTTGCCGTTTCCTTCTCCAGTGCATGAAAGTGAAAAATGAAAGTGAAGTCGCTTAGTCGTGTCCGACTCTTAGCAACCCCATGGACTGCAGCCCACCAGGCTCCTCCGTCCATGGGATTTTCCAGGCAAGAGTACTGGAGTGGGGTGCCATTGCCTTCTCCAGTTCAATGTATAAGGGACAACAATAGAAATCTAGAACTAGAACGCCTGACCTGTTATCTAGTGAGCACTCAAAAATTAGGAAAATTTGTGAGTTTACCTGAAGCAATAAACTATAATGCCACATTATCATATGCCATATTACAGCAAACTCAAAGCAAGGTAAGGACTTTTACTTTCTTCTGGAGAGCAGAGAAAAGAACCAAATGAGGTGTCTCAAGGACAGAAGTTGCCATCTCATCATGGCAGGTTGGTGAAATCTTGTGGGAACCACATAATAATCATCACTCTAGATTCTGCTTTGTATTCCAAAAAGCCATCGTTTATGAGTAAAGCATTTCCCCCATTTTCCAAGTAAATAACTCAGCCACAACCATAGTGAGATTTTTATGAAGCTCAATTCTCCAGACTCACCGTTTTTTTTTTCTTAGAAGGATGCTGGCTTCTATGCAATTAAATTGTAAATATACACATATCTTCTTAAATATCTATGAAGATATGAAATATTATAATTCCCTCAAAGGGAATTTTCACAAAATTGTTATGTGAAAATCCACACTTAACTATCACTGTTTAAGGATAATTAAGAGCAGTACACAGTTCATCTTTCCAAGCATGAAATTCTCAAAGTAATGTGTTCTAGAAAGAGACCACTCTATTAAACACTACTTCAAAAGCACCATGTGGGCAGCATCATTCAGCCAATAATCTTACTGCTTTGCTAAATTCTTTAAATAAGGCATGGGAAAATCTTCACTCACCATTCTCACATTTTATTATTTCTTCTTCAAGAGGGTATACACTGACAACTTAGTAATACTGGTAATCTTAATTTACAGTAGACCTTTGGACCATGTGGGGTTGGGGCACCATTACCCTACCATCAGTTGAAAATCTAAATATAATTTACACTCAGCCCTCAATATCTGTGGTTCTGTATCTGAAGATTCAATCAACAGCACATCTGTAGTACTGTTACATATTCAGTGAGAAAGATCCACGTTTAAGTGGACATGCACAGTTCAAACCAATGTTTCTCAACAGCCAACTGCATCTTGAAACTTTGGGGAGTTCTGGTCTAAGCATAAGAGCAGTCAACACTGGTTTCAAGGATTTGGAATTTTGACTGTGCCTGGAGAGTCAAAGTTTAAACTCACAACTGTTTCACATGAAAATAATCCTATTTCCTGGTTCCTAGGTTGTGGGCTGTATCTGAGGAAGGGATAGATAAAACACAAGAATATTTCAAAAACTGTTAGTATGGAAAAGGATCATCTCCCACGTTCAAGAAAACTGAAACAAAACCTCTCCCTGGAGACATAAGTTTCCATACCCACTGCAGAACAGACGGGTACAAATTTCCTACCGCCTCAGACCGTGAAAAGTGGTATTAACTTCAAAGAATAAAGTTTGGTGGGAAAACAGCTGCCCTAAGTAATGTCTCCTCAAAACATTAAGGCTATTTTTCCAAAGCAATCCCTGCAGCTTCCCTTAATAACCCATTACATCTATAACTAGGCATGCACGCATGCTAAGTCCTTCAATCCTGTCCGACTCTTTCCAACCCTATGGACTATACCCCTAGCCCCCAGGCTCCTCTGCCCATGGAATTCTCCAGGCAAGAATACTGAAGTGGGTTGCCATGCTCTCCTCCAGGGGATCTTCCCAATCCAGGGATTACACACAGACTATAAAGAAAGGTGAGTGCCAAAGAATTGATGCTTTTGAACTGTGGTGTTGGAGAAGACTCTTGAGAGTCTCTTGGACTGCAAGGAGATCCAACTAGTCCATTGGAAAGGAAATCAGTTCTGGGTGTTCACTGGAAGGACTGATGCTGAAACTGAAACTCCAATACTTTGGCCACCTCATGCAAAGACTTGACTCATTGGAAAAGACCCTGATGCTGGGAGGGATTGGGCGCAGGAGGAGGAGGGGATGATACAGGATGAGATGGCTGGATGGCATCACTGACTCAATGGACATGAATTTGAGTAAAGTCTGGGAGTTGGTGATGGACAGGGAGGCCTGGCGTGCTGCAGTCCATGGGGTCACAAAGAGTCTGACATGACGGAGAGACTGAACTGAACTGATGCATTTCAATGTGTCCCAAACTTGCTTGTTTGTGGAACTCACGGCACTTGATTCAGACTCCTAGAGCACTTAAAATAAACTGTACATTTATCTCATACCACTTATGATACTTAAAATATGGAGTCTAGAATCCCCTGATGTATTGTTTTTCACAAATGATCCAAGATTTGGACAATATACCTGTGTTTAGTCTATGAGGACCAACTTCAATTTTATTCACTTGATTTACTTCTTAATCCCAAAATTCTTTTACATAATTTTTACATATTTTTCCATTTGAAAATTAAACTTTTTTTTTCATTTTAGTGGCTGTTTTTCAACTTTGCTATATATATATTTTCACATCTGAGGCCTAAGTTTGAAATCAGCACTGAATATTCATTGGAAGAACTGATGCTGAAGCTGAAGCTCCACTACTCTGGGCACTTGATGGGAGGAACTGACTCATTGGAAAAGACCCTGATGCTGGGAAAGACTCCAGGCAGGAAAAGAAGAGGGTGACAGAGGATGAGATGATTAGGTGGTATCACCAGCTCAATGGACATGAATTTGAGGAAACTCCTGGAGCTAGTGAAGGACAGGGAAGCCTGGTGTGCTGCAGTCCCTGGGGTTACAAAACGCTGGACATGACTGAGCTACTGAACAACAACAACAAATGCTATAGTATTCTAGACCAGATAAATTGACTTGCCTGAATCCTTCTCCCCATTATACAGCTCTATTCTTAGCCAAGGTTAGAGATATTGAATGGCAGAATACAGCTGGCCTCCAAAGTCAGAAATAAACATGAACTTTAATCAGAAAGATAGGAAGATGCTCTCGATGAATAAGAAATAAAGAAATTCATGAACATCAAAGTGAAATGAATCTGCAGTGAGTTCTGTTACAACATTGGCCCATTTCTTCACTAATCTGGTTACTCTGTTGTATGCAAGTTGGAGTAATTAAATTTCTTTAATTCCAGTCATTTGAGGCTCAAGCTTGACAACTTACCAAATACTCTGCTTAATTAACAAGAGAAGTGAAATGAAGTGAAAGTTGCTCAGACATGTCTGACTCTTTGTGACCCCATGGACTGTATCCATGGAATTCTCCAGCCCCGAATACTGGAGTGGGTAGCCTTTCCCTTCTCCAGGGGATCTTCCCAACCCAGGGATCAAACTCAGGTCTCCTGCATTGCAGGCAGATTCTTTACCAGCTGAGCCACTAGGGAAGCCCAAGAATACTGGACTGGTTAGCCTATCCCTTCTCCAGGGGATCTTTCCGACCCAGGAATAGAACCGGGTCTCCTGCATTGCAGGCGGATTCTTTACCAACTGAGCTACCAGAGAGGTCCAATTAACAAGAGAGGTCGTACTTTATATGTGCTAGCCCCCCTGTGACCTGGGTTTCTGCCTTTGTCTCTGTCATAGGCCTCACTACATGCTAGTAATTGCCTCTGATGCGCAGACCTAAGCAGTAACCTTCTAGCCATATGCACATTGCCTGCTTCCAAAACATTATCTTACATTTGTTGACAATAAAACTTACACACAATTTTATGTTCTTCACAAATATTTCTGGCATACCTGGAAACCCTCAGTATTACCTGCCAATTACAAACACACTCTTGTCAGATCTTTGGTAAAATTGTAAAATGCAACTATTTCCAGTACCAAGCTTTAGTTCACAGTTTTTCCAAGCAAAGAAGCACCTGTTTTATCCCTTGTTTCCTGCCTGTAAGTGGATTCTCTATCCATGACAAAATAAGCCATCCTACAGTGACTTAAATCTTAAATGGTCTTTAGTGTGTAGCCTTTACAAAGGGCTTCTTAAAGCTGCAGACACATTAGGCATGGTACATTTTCCCTGTAAACATATTTAGTTTTTTCCTCAAAGAATTCTAGAAGCTTTGCCTTTCTGAACCTGTTACCTTCTTCCTTCTATTCTGCTTGTTTAATTCCACCAGGTTGCAAGATGAGAACATGAAAATCACTAGTCTTTTTTTGAAGATGGCTGTCACATTGCTTCATCAACCAAGATTTTGGTACATTAATCAGAGTATTGGATATGTTTTGACCAAAGACTTTATATTCACTCTTACATATTTTAAGTCCTGTGTTGAATGACATTATCTTTATAAATTATTTATATCTACTTCAACAAATTAACTTGAATGTTCATTAGTATGTGTTAGAATATTAACAAACTGATTAAAAATGATTAGAAATGGAAGTCTTTCTTAAAGCATGTGGCATATCCTTGCCTACCACCATGGCACTATTAATACCCCTGCCTGTGTTCAATTTTCCCAAGAAGGTGATCAAGTAATTCTCTCTATAGCTTCCTGTTACCAGCTTTAGTGTGTTCTGTAAAAGAGCTTCAGGTCTTTTCATCTGTGAGGCTCAAACTTCCACTGAATTATGCATAAAATGCCTAGTTAAATCCTTCGTTCAAGAGGTGGTTTTTTTGTTTTTTTTTTTGTTTGTTTTTAAATATCACTGTGTGCTGTCTTCCAGACTGCAAGCAGTAAATTTATGGTAAGCTATAATTCTAAACTTTAAGAAGCTCACAATAGTAAAGAATCATACGGTTGAGATCTGGCTCAGAGTGGAAACTGGGACAGTTTGTATCCACTGATATCTGGGTATCATACACGGGTTGCAGTCAAGATTCCGGGTGGAAAAAATAGAAAATGACCCTGTATATCTCGAGCCGAAAGAACCTTAATGGATAGATGACGGGTGGTTCATAGAGTCGATGGGCATGAGGGCACTTTAGGCTTGAAAATCTTCAGAAACCAAAGGAAACCTGGTAGTTAGAAAAACACCCAAGATGACTTCACAGACTGTTGCTCAGCTGCGCTGGCTCCTTCGCTCTCACACTACTACCCTACACAGGCTGCTGTTGCTGCTGCTACTTGCAAAATAGATCCGATACTATTCTTGTTCATAAATATATATAATTTTTATTTATTTTTGATACTATCCTGATATATATATATATATAATTTTTAGTTTATTTGCTTTTTAGTATTTATTTATTTGTGGCTATGCTGGGTCTTCTTGCTGCCGGCCGGTGCTCTCCTGTTGCGGTGCGTGGGACCCCCCCTTGCGGCGGCCTCGCTTGCAGAGCGCGGTCTGTAGGGCGCACGCGCCTCAGTAGTTGCGCACGTGGACTCAGGGTGGTGACTCCCAGCCCCAGCGCGCAGGCTCAGCAGTTGCGGCCACTGGCTTAGTTGCTCCGTGGCATACGATTCCCGGATCACGGATGGAACCCATGTCTCCTGCACTGGCAGGCAGATTCTTTACCACTGAACAACCAAGGCAACCCTGTGGTTCTCAATGACACATCCAGACTGAGCACACACGAGGAGGGTGCTTATGACCCAGTGAGAGTCATCCAAGGTCCTCTCCTCCTCTGCCAGGGTTCTCGGAAGGCCGGTGCCTGGTCTTTCTTCTCCCCGGGCGGTAAAGAACAGTCAGGGATGTTCACCAAAAAATGGGCCCAG
>NW_011494805.1:3919811-3926656 GCF_000754665.1 Bison bison bison | reverse complement strand
GTTTGATGTTGTGAGTTTGTGAAGGAGTATGGGACTTCCTCCATTAGCAATTAAGAGGTACGTCTCCACTGTTCCGCCTCTTTTATTGTATTTTGAAATCTCTAGCACTGTGTATACAGAAATTACTTCAGTTGCTGCCAACCACTTTAAATACTTTTTTTTTTTTTTTAATCATTTTGGTTTTTATGTTTTAAATTCAGGTAGAATACTTCTCTGGCCAGGCTATGCTATCGCTAATCAGAGCTGTTAAGTGTCTTATAAGCTGGTGGCATGCAGGGTCATTCTTATCTTCCTGAATCCTATCTTACTGAATTCTCACTGTGTTTCCTGAGTTCATCAAAATTAAAATTTACCAACTTTACTTATTTTTCAAAAACACGGCCCATGAAGGCAAACATCTTCAAAGAGTTCACCTTTATGAACAGTTTTCCAAATTGCTGACTGATCTAAAGCTTTTCTCATCTCTATTTTTTATCCAAAATGTGTTTAATGGGATGGTTTCCCATTCATCTTGATTCAGGGTGTTTTTCATGCTGTTTCTACCTGAATAAACATTCTTCTGTAAGTTTTGCTTTTCCTCTTGCAGGCTGGCAGAGGACAGCAAAGCCGCCAACACAAAACAGCTGTGCGTGGCTAAAGGCACTGGTGATTTTCCAGCACCCCGGGCACTTCATATTCCTGAAGCGGGAATCGGGGCTCTGCACCAGGTGCTTCTTCTTGAGTCTCCTCTGCTCCTGGAGCGGGATGAAGGACATCCTCTGCGAGAGGCATGTTCTCATGGAGAGGCCATCATCCCAGAAAGCCTAATAATTATTATTTTTTAATTTTATCAATCAGTGTTTCAGAAAGTAGCCTCCTAAGGACTTTGAATTTGAGTGTCTAGTAAGTTCACTTAAATAAGATGTCAAAAGTTTCCTCTATAAACATATGAATGACTGTGTGTGTGCTCAGTCGTATCCGACTCTTTGTGACCCCATGGACCATAGCCCGTCAGGCTCCTCCGTCCATGGAATTTTCCAGGCATGAATACTGGAGCGGGTTGCCATTTTCTTCTTCAGATATAAATGATTACTATAAATTTATTTTCTATTTTTTCCTGAATTTAAACTCCAGAGATCTTACATTGCTCTCTTTTCACTACAGTTTCTGTCACAATTACAATGAATATAATACAGAAACATACGAAGGAAATAATAAATTATGAAGAATTTTGTCTGGAATTTTGTTTTTTGGTTTGTTCATTTGTTGGAAAGAAAGAGTCAGGGGTACTGCTGCTGCGTCACTTCAGTCGTGTCCGACTCTGTGTGACCCCAGAGAAGGCAGCCCACCAGGCTCCCCCGTCCCTGGGATTCTAAATGCTACTAAGTGTCACTAAACATTTCCACTAAAAAATCTCTAAACATGTGACTCCTAGGATATTGTCTGCAGATACGTTTCATGGTGAAGAAGAAAGTGGTGTCAAGGCTTGTGGTCACAAATTTGTTTAACTAGGTGATATTAAATACATTATCGTGGTTAGTCCAGCTCCTGGCACATAGTAAACTGAATAAAGAGGAACTGCAAAGATTTAACAGAGGAAGAGAAGAAGTAGAGACAGAGATTCTGGGATACTTTTAGGAAACTAAACATAATGCAAAGTCAGTGGGCTTCTGGGAGGAGGCATACAAGAGACGGGTTATGAAGAAAAGGGGTGTCACAGCAATCCTGCTTCTGGGAGGAGGCACACAAGAGATGGATTATGAAGAAAGGGGGTATCACAGCAGTCCTCCTTCTCAGCATCACAGACCAGGGTGTGTTTGCCTCATAATTCACGCTTTCAGTACTACCATTCTTTGAGGATATTTTACCCAGAAATAACAATAGTCATCTCATTAGTGAAAGACTCATTTCCTCCCTTGTCTCTGAAACAAAGCATTTAAGTAACCGCTGATAATCTAAGACTTTGTTTGATAACCTCTGATAAATCTGATAAGCTACTGGCCACAGAGCCAGACTCACCTCCTAATTCCCAGGAAGTGAATAAAAGCCTGGCCTCCGGCTGCCAGGCTTCTGCAAGTTTGCTCCTTCACAGTGTCAAAATATTTCTCATCACTTGCCCACTGGTAGTTTGTGTGACCATTCAAGTTCTAATACGGGGAGCTAACCGCCCATATGTAGCAGTATTCAAGATTCTACATTGATAATCACCTGCCTCCCCCCTACTGTTTCGAAACTCAAAACTTTCGTTGGTTTCCTTTGTTTCCACTTCCTTTGTCCCTTACCACTGTAAAACACCAATTTTACTGAACAAATCATGTTTTCCCATTTACACAATTGATGGTCGATATACACTAAAACACCAAACACCACTTTATGCGTGTATAGGTGTGTATGGGTGGAGGTGAGGTGTGTGTATACCTTCCCATATTACTATTGTTCTAAGTACTCTGCCAATACCTTTCATTTATATGAAAATAATAACTTCTTATTCTTAACAATCTATTTCGGCAGTAGATTCAGAATATTATGCAACTCGTCTTTGTCTTATTTACCCAAATTTTTACACATAACCAAGTTATGCTGCCCTGGTGGCTCAGTTGGAGACAATCTGCCTGTAATACAGGGAACCCAGGTTCAGTTCCTGGGTTGGGAAGATCCTCTGGAGAAGGGAATGACCACCCACTCCAGTATTCTTGCCTGGAATTCCATGGACAGAGGAGCCTGGTGGGCTATTGTCCATGGGATCACAAAGAGTCAGACAAAACCAAATAAAAACAGATTAAGTAGGGAGAAGGCAATGGCACCCCACTCCAGTACTCTTGCCTGGTAAATCCCATGGACGGAGGAGCCTGGTGGGCTGCAGTCCAGGCGTCGAGAAGAGTCCGGCACGACTGAACCACTTCCCTTCACTTTTCACTTTCATGCATTGGAGAAGGAAATGGCAACCCACTCCAGTGTTCTTGCCTGGAGAATCCCAGGGACGGGGGAGCCCGGTGGGCTGCCATCTCTGGGGTCGCACAGAGTTGGACACGACTGAAGTGACTTAGCAGCAGCAGCAGCAGCTATACATAGTGAAATTGAATACTCATTGTCTTTTAAACTTAATTCTTCAATACCCATTGGGAGAAATGAGTTATTCCTCCTAGCAAAAGAATATAAACGCATATACTTAGAAATAAAATGATGACAAAGACCAATATTATTCGAAACTTGCAGGGTTTTGTAAAGCATCACTGTTGGAATGGTGTCCCATTGCTGTTAATGAAATTTGAAATTGATGGAATTAGAATGAAGAAAGGCCAAACAAGGCTCCCTGCTGAAATTGTAGCTTGTGTTGAATGTTCAGTATCTGAATGTCTCTAATCCTTCTGTTTTGAAACTGTGCCACCTAAATGATGTTCTATTTTAATCTATTACATTAATTGATTGAATGCTTAAATAGCTTTCTTTGGGAAGAAAAGGATTCATTAGAATTTTTTAATGGTTTGCTATAGGCTAATCTATTTTAATAGGAGAGCACTTTCCTATAACTACTTAAGCTAAAGCATTATGTGAGAGATTAATATTTTCTACTCACTAGTATCATTTGTTTTCTTTGTTCTTTTACAATATGAAGCCCAGCTAGCTGATTTGCAGTGTTAGGAGGTCCAAAATAAATATACTCTTAAGGAAATCTAAAATAACATGCTGGAGTGAAGGCAAAACTAGTGAGTAAAAGAGAATGAAGTTCTCCTGCAATTGTTCCAACAACCTACTCTCCCACTGACCTTTCCCAGTTCCTGTCATCTATCATTAACTCTTGATCAGAAGACCTCTAGGAAATGACTGAAGAAGAGAAACCACCCAGAACCCAGAACTCTCATCAGAAGTCTTTACTGACAGAAAACAGGCACACAGTCCCCGAGACAGGCTGCTTTCAATCTCTTTTCCTTTGACCTACACCGATTACTTATTTTCCCAGGAAAAAAAAAAAAAGTCTGCCCTGCCCATCGCAATTGTTCAGCTTGATTCCGGTTCTCCAGTCTAGACTTTACTGGATTCCAAGAGGACGCTGTGGGTGCTGCTCATTAACGCATGTGCTGTCCTTCCCAGCAGTGGAGCCACTGACTCTTTCTGGACAACAGGCTGTGCATGTAAGTGGTGTGCGTCACTCCTGACGCAAGCGCGTCAGAAATGGAAGTGGTGTGCGTCACTCCTGACGCAAGCAGGTCAGAGACGGAAGTGGTGTGCGTCACTCCTGACGCAAGCAGGTCAGAGCTTGAGCTTCATGCCTCAGTCCTCTCCTCCTTTCCACGGTGACTGAGAGACCACCTTCCCCACAAGCTACAAGTAAAAGATGGTGGAACCTCTGTCAGCTTGGCCCGCGAGAGAGCATGTGAGGCAGAGCTTTCTTCAAACAGACTTAGAGGAACTGTCAATAAGAAACAAATTTTTGTTGTGTTAAGCAAGTGAGATTTCAGGGTTAAGTTGCTGCCGCAGCATTCTCTATGAGTAAACATGCTTTCCATTTAGAGACGAAGTATTAGTGGGCACCTGGGTTGTTCTGAGACTTCCCTGTTGGCTAAGGCGGTGAAGAGTCTGCCCCCAATTCAGGAGACCCAAGTTCGATCCCTGGGTTGGGAAGATCCCCTGGAGAAGGGAATGGCAACTCACGCCCGGATTCTTGCCTGGAGAATCCCATGGACGGAGGACTCCTGGCGGCCTACAGTCCATGGAGTGGTGAAGAGTTGGACACGACTGAGAGTGTCACTTTCACTTTTATTTTGGAGTTTCTCCGCAGGATTCTTAAGACAGGTGGAGAGGCTCAAATTTCAAAATAAATATCTGTGACTCAAAAAAGATTTTTCATTGTTGGTTAAGGCTCTTTCAGATGAAAATAATTGAAACCTGGTTCACACTATTACAGGTAAATGAATATACACTGATCGTCGAATCCAGGGGACTCACAAAACTCCTGGGAATGTGAGGGTTGCAGATGGGACGCTTCAGGAACCAGAATCACGGACTGCAGCGCGGACTGGATGCCTTCCAACTCTCACCCCCGCGCCTCTCCAGCGGCTCCCTTCATTTACCCTCTGCGGCCAAGCTGTTCCCACAGGCCAAAAACAGCTCTTGATGGCTCTCAAACCTCTGCCGCCAGCGAGAAAGTGACAGATGGACTGGGCCTTTTTGCAGTAAGTTAAAAATGCCAACGAAAAATATGATTGTCATAGCTGGAGTCAAATGTGGTCCAGGTGGACCAAGCAACTGTGTCCAGCTAGGGAGGTGGTCTGTAGATACCATTAAACTTCAGTGCAAAACATCTAGGTAGATCAGAAAAGCAAACCCAAAAGCTGTTTTCAAAAAGAGGGAGTTTCTGGGCAAACAAAATACGAACAAGTTCAATATCTATTATGATATAGATAAAATCTAAAAATCTCTTAGAACTAAAGGTTTTGTTTTATAAACATTTGATCCCATTTGATGGCAAAACTTGACTTCATCCCAACTAATTTGGCAGGCTAGGCATGAGCCTGATTCGAGGCTAACACAGTTTTGTTTTTTTTTTTTAATCGAGGTTTTATTTTCTAAGTGTACTTATTCTGCATTTTTTCATTTTTAAATACCATTTTGATATTTTAAGTGTAAAACATGCACATGGCAAACATTCAACTGCAGAGTTTATTTGTGCACAGTAAATACACCTTAATATAGAAATATTTGAATGTAGAAATAATTGTAGAGTGTTTGATTATGGGTTGCCACCCAAATTCTTCTGGGGCTGTTATATAAAGCAGAGTATAAGCATTATATTACTTTGCAGAGTATAAGTTCCATAACACGCTCCTAAAGGTTTCAGAGAGGAGACTGTGTATCAGGAATTATTATAGTACAAATATAAATATCCACAAAATAATGTTACTGTAATTTTAGAATAGAGATCTATCTTCCTATATCTATAATTCTCTTTCTGAGAGAGTGAGAGAGCACATATCCAAATAGATATATGGATATTTGTGTTTCTTGCACATTTAACTTTCCATTTTCACATACACATTTTTAACAGGAGAGTTAAATATATCAAGAAATATCAGTTCAAAACAACTTCTGCACACAGTATTAGATTATAACTTGCTGAAGTAAGGAGTGGTGATGGAATCACACAGATTCAGAGATGAGAGTGATTTTAGAAATCATTTAGGATACTCCCTCATTGTCATATGATATGAGAAAACTGAGGAGAGAGAAAAAGTGACTTTCTAAGCACAAAGAGTTGGTGATGGTGTTGGTATATAATTTTTTTTTTCAAATTTTTAAATTTAAACAATGAGACACAGCTTTCTTAGCATTCTAGCCCACTGTGTGATTTGAGTCCTTTCAGATTTACTTATTTGCTCACATATCTTAGCTAAATTATGATCAAAAGGATAGGGAAAACTTATAAAAATACATACAGAAGTAGTCTTGGATGAAAGGTGGTATAAAAGTATTATTTCTTATCAGAAGAAGAGCCTGTTATGTCTTGTAACAAAATTTGTGAAACTCAAAATATTCTGAAAAATATTTGAGTACTGAGAGTACTATGAAGAAAGCTGAGCGCCGAAGAATTGATGCTTTTGAACTGTGGTGTTGGAGAAGACTCTTGAGAGTCCCTTGGACTGCAAGGAGATCCAACCAGTTCATTCTGAATGAGATCAGCCCTGGGATTTCTTTGGAAGGAATGACGCTAAAGCTGAAACTCCAGTACTTTGGCCACTTCATGCGAAGAGTTGACTCATTGGAAAAGACTCTGATGCTGGAAGGGATTGGGGGCAGGAGGAGAAGGGGACAACAGAGGATGAGATGGCTGGATGGCATCACTGACTCGATGGACGTGAGTCTCAGTG
>NW_011494805.1:3840559-3919711 GCF_000754665.1 Bison bison bison | reverse complement strand
GGGGCAGGAGGAGAAGGGGACAACAGAGGATGAGATGGCTGGATGGCATCACTGACTCGATGGACGTGAGTCTCAGTGAACTCCAGGAGTTGGTGATGGACAGGGAGGCCTGGCGTGCTGCAATTCATGGGGTTGCAAAGAGTCGGACACGACTGAGCATCTGATCTGATGCTGATTCTAACCTTTGAACTTGTTAAGGCATATGAAAAAAATGTATTTTTTTCTGACAGATGTAAACTATATTGAAAGTTATGAAAAATTATGAAACATACAGTGGTATATTATATGAGGTACATTTCTCTTAAATCACTATATAGCTGGCTTTATTTTCAAAAGAGTTTCTAAAAAGTGTTTTTCTCTAAACTCCACAGTGTGGCTTGCCTCACTTTCTGTTGTAAATAACCTGAGAAATTGCTGTGTTTTGTCACAGTCTATTTCCTGCTACTCCCCAGATCCCTCACCCTGTCCACCATTCTTGTGAAAGTTTGCCTTAAGAGTAATAATATCTAGCTGATATTATGGTGTTCATGGAGGCGGTGAATCGCTATCATCATTTGTCAACTAACCTCCAAGTCACCCATCTCTGTATCGCGTGTTAGTGACAGTGTGAACATTTTCCTCACCAGCACGCCATCATTTCACCCCCGCTGACTCAGATCTTCAGTGGTTGTTGTGTTTGTTCAGTGTGTTTGCATTATCTTTCCAAGTGAACCTAAACCCTGTGCTGCTTTAAGGGAGATATTATAGATTTCCCAGTCTTTATTCGATAGGTTTGAAAATTATCTCCAGAGAAGTCAAATTATATGCCTTCTTGGATCACACAGCTTTCTAATGGTTTTAGTACTCATTGGCTATTCTGATACATGTAAATTTCACATTTTACATACATATAATTCATAAACTCTAACTTTCTATAGCTTCCAGTTGGAAGTAGGGTCTTCCAACTCCCACAGCAGAACCAGAAAATTCCAGTTACTTGCTCTCTCTGGCTACCGGCATCACAGTATAAACATGTGACTCAGGTCACCCACTAGAAGACATTATCTGGGACTAATGTCTTCCCTTGGAAGAATTCAGCTCAATTGCTCAGTCGTGTCTGACTCTTTGCGACTTCATGGACTGCAGCATGCCAGGTTTCTCTGTCCATCACCAGCTTCCGGACCTTGCTCAAACTCATCAAGTTGGTGATGCCATCCAACCTAATTGGAAGAATTCGAGGCAGGTTAAAAGTCAACTTCCTGGGTGGCACCAACGGTAAAGAACCTGCCTGCCAATTCAGGAGATATAAGAAACACTGATTCCATCCTTGGGTCGGGAAGATCCCCTGGAGGAGGGCATGGCAACCCACTCCAGTATTCTTGCCTGGAGAATCCCATGGACAGAGGAGCCTGGAGGGCTACAGTCCATGGGGTCATAAGGAGTGGGAGCCAACTGAAGCGACTCAGCAGGCACACAAAAACCAATGCTGACTGCAGCCGCAGTGCACCGCCCGAGAGTTGCGTCTGGGCCCGTAGCGTCAGCGGGGTCCAGTGTCAGCATAGAATCTCCCCGCCTCTATTCCAACAGCATGGTTTCGCCAAATAGATGCCTTAGGTTCCTAATAATGTCTAAATCCGTGGTGTAATTCTCTGAGCTGACCACTTCCTTCCAAAAAACCATCTTTCATGTTTAAAACCAGTATTTGTTTTCTGTTGTTTAAACCAAAAACTCTGATGAATGTCAGTATTGAGTTAACACACAAGCTCACTGACCCTTAAAGGTTTATTCTTTTTCCATCATATAAACGTCACTGCTTTCATGAAATAAATTTACTTTAATTTCCTAGGCACTATCAGTAGTACCTTCCGCTGCCAATAATTTCTTTTTAATTGTTCAATTTTTTATCCTTTTATTCATGGTGTAATTGGGTTATAATTACTAACATCAATTATTTATATAAATAGCTTATAGACTGTAGGCAAAGTATTGACTTTTGTGGCCAACATTAGTTTTGCAACACTGTAAATCTGTTTCATCCTATAGATGAAGACTGATTTATAGGTCATTAAGGCAATCTGAAAAAGAAAAACAAGCAGTGTCTAGCTGAGAATGAGAAAAACATTGGATGAATATATGAGAGAAATATTTGTGTCTTAAATATGCAATGGTGGAATATTATGTAAAGTATAAAATACATCAGACGTGTATCTCACAACTCCAAAACAGCTATGCATTTTAATATTATAACTGACTAGTAGATAGGTTACCATTAAAAGGAAGACTAGTTAATAAAGGGTAGAAATCATTCATTTATTCACTTACTTATTCATTCATTTATCTGTTTATCAGCAAACAGTTCTAAAGGCACCAACCTTATGTGCCAGCTGTCATAGCTGGTTTATTATCTATGAAAGTTTCATAATGCCTCTCACTGCCAGAAGAGGCTCGTGCACTGGAATGCATGGGAGGGACATAGAAAGAAACCTAAAATAATTCAAAACCATTTATTTGGAACTGAAAATAAGATTTTCTCTATATTTCTGTATCTCATATATGGTAAACTTTGCTAAATCATATGTTAATTTCTCTTAAAATGCATTCAATTAATTTTCTGATGTAACGCTTTAACAATATTTAAAAAAACTTAACCTGAACAACTAGAAAAAAATTATAAACTGAATAACAAGTGTAGAACATATATTACTAATAAGTGTTATTTGCAAAATTCTAAAAATGCAAAGCACTTTTATAAGCTAGCATTTATGAAACCTAATATGTATCATAAGATACAGAACTTTTTACTAACAAATATCATTTATTTTTCTTATTTCAGCATCACTTAGCCTTTTAGTAACTTAATTTAATCATAACAGTAGACGGAAGTTTATTCAATACCAAATTACAGTCACAGTTTTAATGTTATTAAACTCCTAATATTATTAGTTGGGGGAAGAATAAGCCAACCTTAGGTATTAATACATTCTTATTTTCTTCCAACTTATAAAAATAAGTTGCAATAAAGGGCTTTTTCAATAGGTTATATGCTACTTCATTAACTATTAAAATACTTTTATTTCAGCTTCCATTACAGGGTTATTGTCACAGCTGTTTGATATTTGTAATATGAACATCATTTTTTGGTCATGGTATAATCCACAATACTGGATTATTTCCTATAAGTCACACCGAGTGAAACTTATGACCCTAGTAATAAAAGAACTTTTTATATGTAAATGGTAACATCTGCCATTTTCTGGGAAGCGATGGCAGGTAGCATGCAGAGGTCCCAGCTCCGACTACACGGGGCGTGGGCAGGGGCGATGACACACGCCTGTCACTCGGTCTCTCCCTCTCAAACTCTCACTCGTACTTCTCCCTCCCAGCCCTCCTCTTCCACTCCCCTCATTTGAAAGGCTTTAGGTGGCTCAATGGTAAAGAATTTACCCACCAGCGTAGGAGACGCAGGTTCAACCCCTGGGTCGGGAAGATTCCCTGGAGAAGGAAATGGCAACCCACTCCAGTATCCTTGCCTGGGAAATCCCGTGGACAGAGGAGCCTGGCAGGCTGCAGTCCATGGGGTCACAGAGGAGTCAGACACGACTTATCTACTAAAGGACAAGGACAACTGCTGCTCTAGTTCTAGCACTCAACCCTCACCCTCCTCTTTGGTCTCATGTTTGTGTTGTACATCTGGCCTAGAGGGCACGTGAGTTTGAGAGCTGAGAGTTACTGCATAACAAGACTAAATAAAAATTGTAAGACAGTACAAAGGATGGAAGGGCTTCCCAGGTGACTGAGGGGAAAGAATTCACCTGCCAATGTAGGAGGCACATGTTCAATCCCTGGGTTGGGAAGACTTCCTGGAGAAGGAAATGGCAACCCAATCCAGTATTCCCACTTGGGAAATTCCATGGACAGAGGAGCCTGGAGAGCTATGGTTCATGGGATCGCAACGAGTCAGACATGACTGAGCATGCATGCATGAAAGATGGAAGAAAAGTTATATAAGACTCTCTTCTTGCCTTTAAGGAGCCAAGAATCCATTAGTTAAAAACAAACAATTACTACTATGGAATACACAACAGGGGTCCTCATCTTTATTCCACACAGATACACCCAATGGAAGACGCACATTTCCACCAGCATTGGTGATTTCTGTGTGTGACTACAGCGATAGCAGGGTGAGTTCTCTTCCTCTAAATCAAAATCGATACCTAAACTCTCAGTATGTTGGGAGGTGAAGAAACAGAAGCAGAAGTGAGAAGTTAGAAAAAGCCCCACATGTGATTCTTGGGTGCCTCCCCTTCGTCACCTGTCTAGACTTCCCAACCCCTCCCCCACCTCCTACTGGGAATGCCAGGTGCAGACAGGGTTAAACGGAACCACACTGCAGGAGCTGGCTATGAGGACAGCTGTACCAAAAGCCCTCCCTCTCTCAAGGGTGGTTTTGCCCTGTGCCGACCTAGTAGGGCTGAAAATGGAATCTCCCAGAAGTCTCTTTCCTGGGTGGCATTGGGTTAGGTTGGTAATACAGGAATACGCATGATGTATGGAAGGCGGGATAAAGCATCACTCCTTATTCTCAGGAGGCCTGCTCAGGGCCCGGGGAGGCACTGCCTTTCACTCACTTGGGGGCTGATCTGATGGCTCATTATGAGTACAGAAAAGCAGCCAAACAGGCAGTTCATCCAAAATCGCCCTTCGTGCATCCTCTTCTGCTCCTGGGCGTCCTGAGTGAGGCACATCTTCAGGTCCCTGGAGAAGCCACCGGATTCTTCAGCAGATGACCAATTGACACATTGAGCTTAGATGTAGCAACAGATGGAAGTGGCTTCTGGATTGTCCAAATAGCTTGGAGTTTGTCCTTGTGGGTTCCAGCTTGCCCTTGCTCTATCTCTGTTACATCCAGCTGCCCAGCTGACTCATGATGACGTCATGCCCAAAACCACATGCCCATCTGCGGTAGCCACTTTCCACAGGCCTTCCACAGAACTTCTTCACCAGGCATTCGTGTTTTTTTCTGACTCCTCAACCACCCTTTTCAGATCTTTATTTCCCCAGAGCTTTTTACACTAATTCCAATAAAAAATGAAACTCTTATTTACTCATGGTGAACATGCATTTCCTACTCAAACGCTAACAGAATTTCATATATATATATATATATATATATATATATATATATAACACTTCATATGTATGAAAACCTTTAGCAGCACCTCAATTCCTGTGAGATTGGCTAAAGTGCTGTTAACCAAAGAGGAAGAAGTTCCCCTGGAGAGAATAATTACAGACACAGGACTTGTTGAGAGGTCTGAAACCATTAGGATCCCTGTAAGAAGAGATACCCAGCTCTTGCAGTTCCTCTCTGTACTTGACTTAAAAGCTTGGTGCCTCCTCTCTAGAGTGAGTACTATGGTCATACTTTGATACCAGTGATCTGTATCTTAAAGGAAGTGTAACCATCTCCTGGTTGTATCCTCTGCCTCCAGCAGTCTGTGTCTATTCAAGAATTATTGAGCAGATGAATGAAGTCATAATGCAGTGAATGAATGAATGCTGAAAGCACTTTCCACCCACTGAAACTTCAATGTAATAATGTTCATTGAATCTCTACTGCATTATAATTGCACAGTGATTGTTCAATTTTAAATACAGTAACCTGGACGATAAGAATTACTATTGGAATTTTACAGATGATGAAACAGAGATAAGTATCTTGCTCAGAATCACACAGCCAATATGTGAGCCTAAACCTGGGTTTGTCTCAACCCAAAGCAAGGACTTTCTGCAATGTCACGCTGTCTATCAAAAGGACTTTCTCACTCCAAGAGACAATTGCCTCGAGTAGACAATTTTATCTTGACTTCCTCACCCACTCATGTCCCTGGAGAGTGTTCTCTTTCCAGGGTCAGTTCTTATTTTTCTTTGTTTATTTGGTCAGCTATTCTCAAACACAGTTTTCTGCAGATTCAAAATGCCATCTGTCTCCAGACTTTGATTCTTGCTTCTCCCAAATTTTGCCTTGTGAGTATGACTCAGCCTGACCCGCTTCTGTTTTCCATTTTAAACTTGGCTAAGAATTACATCAACGGATTAAAAAAAAAAAACAAAAAACTAGTCATTGGCTTTTTGGGTGAGTTGTGGCTCTGGATTTCCTCTTTGATGTACCAGATGTGCGACTAGAATCACTGCAGCTCTGAAGCAGCCACACCATCCTCCATGGCAGAAAGCTCAGCTCCTGTCCCAGTTTCCTACCCATCGGGCTCTTCCAGTGCTTCCCGAGTGGGTATCTTGGGCCACTTCCCAGCTGCCCGCTTCTCTGTGGCTCTGACCCAAGTACCCACAGCCACAGGCTTGAATATCGGCTGGAATACCAAGCTTGTGTCAGTCTGATGGAACAATTTCACACAAAATGAGGAGTGGGGCTTATGTGTAAAACTCTTCTGCTCGGATTAAAGGCACAGATCATTATTTTGCATGTATTCTCAAGTCATAGTAATACAATTTTCTCTCAACTTAGTAGCATAATAAGAATATGAGATTTTCCAAGAATAGTGTTTACATTAGGATTCAAGTAATTTCCTTCTTATGAAAGGAAAGGAAATGCTAATCCACTTCAAGAAACACTGCTTCTCAAAATGGCAAAACACTAGCATTTTGTGTTTTTCAGGTTTTAATTTTTTTTAATTTCTTGAATTTGAAAAGTTGTTGAACGTTAGGTAATATTTTGGCCCTGATTCACTGTTAGAAATAGCAGTCTGGAAACCTGACTCCCTGAAGAACACAGTGAGAATTATCCAATTTTATTGTCCTCTACAGATTCATAGAATTGTTGGTGTGAAAAAACCATGGCAATGAATCTAATTCATCCTCACACTCAATGCCTACCAGCATATCACATACCTCCCTAGAGAGACTGAAATCCATTCTATTTTTAAAGATTTCCAAAAATCCCATAACCTCACTCAATAAATCCTTTCAATGTGCAATTACTTTCCACACCAGGAAACATTTCTTTATATCTAACTAAAATCACATTTTCTATAGTATCTTCGTGTCCTCTGCTTCCTCTTGTCCTGTTTGTAGCCAAGAGTGGATGCTTTCTTTAATATATATATGTGTGTATATATATACACACACATATATCACTTTGCTGCACACCTAAAATCAACACAATATTGTCAATCAACTATACTTAAATAAAAATAATGGGTGCTTTCTGTTTTGCCTTATTTATTGGCCTTCAATCTCCATTGGAATGAATAACTCATTTAAACTTTCTCGAACATTTCAGTGTCTCTTTCACTAGAGTGTTTCTGAATATTTCAATATCTTTTTCAAGTAGGTAGTTTTTAATGTTAATACCAGAGATCAAATTGCCAACATCCTCTGGATCATGGGAAAAGGAAGAGAGTTCCAGAAAAACATCTATTTATGCTTTATTGACTATGCCAAAGCCTTTGACTGTGTGGATCACAATAAACTGTGGAAAATTCTTCAAGAGATGGGAATACCACACCACCTGACCTGCCTCTTGAGAAACCTATGGGCAGGTCAGGAAGCAACAGTTAGAACTGGACATGGAACAACAGACTGTTTCCAAATAGGAAAAGGAGTACGTCAAGGCTGTATATTGTCACCCTGCTTATTTAACTTATATGCAGAGTACATCATGAGAAACGCTGGGCTGGAAGAAGCACAAGATGGAATCAAGATTGCCAGGATAAATATTAATAACCTCAGATATGCAGATGACACTACCCTTATGGCAGAAAGTGAAGAGAAACTCAAAAGCCTCTTGATGAAAGTGAAAGTGGAGAGTGAAAAAGTTGGCTTAAAGCTCAACATTCAGAAAACAAAGATCATGGCATCCGGTCCCATCACTTCATGGGAAATAGATGGGGAAACAGTGGAAACAGTGTCAGACATTATTTTTGGGGGCTCTAAAATCACTGCAGATGGTGATTGCAGCCATGAAATTAAAAGACACTTACTCCTTGGAAGGAAAGTTATGATCAACCTAGATAGCATATTGAAAAGCAGAGACATTACTTTGCCAACAAAGGTCCATCTAGTCAAGGCTATGGTTTTTATGGATGTGAGAGTTGGACTGTGAAGAAAGCTGAGTGCTGAATAATTGATGCTTTTGAACTGTGGTGTTGGAGAAGACTCTTGAGAGTGCCTTGGACTGCAAGGAGATCCAACCAGTCCATTCTAAAGGAGATCAGCCCTGGGATTTCTTTGGAAGGAATGATGCTAAAGCTGAAACTCCAATACTTTGGCCACCTCATGCGAAGAGTTGACTCACTGGAAAAGATTCTGATGCTGGGAGGGATTGGGGGCAGGAGGAGAAGGGGACAACAGAGGATGAAATGGCTGGATGGCATCACTGACTCGATGGACGTGAGTTTGGGTGAACTCCGGGAGTTGGTTATGGACAGGGAGGCCTGGCGTGCTGCGATTCATGAGGTGGCAAAGAGTCGGACACGACTGAGCGACTGAACTGAAGTGAACTGAACAGAACAATGTCTTACCATAGTCACAAGAAATATTGGATGAATACAAATGTTCACATTTGTCATTGAACTGAAGTGCTTACCTAGGATGGTCTAAGAAAATATTTCTTAATAGTTGAGAAGAGTATGGGTTTCCAAATTCTACATTAACTGCAACAAGTAAACCCTAACATGGTCAAAGAGTATTCAAACAACACTCCTGTGCTCCACAGCAAGAGATGAACACACACTATTTTTAATTGTATTTCATTTTCATTAATTTAAGTTTAATGAGCCATACATAACTAATAACTACTGGACTGCACAGGGCCTGTCTAGTAAATACAACTCTAAAATTATATTTAGAAATTTTATTTGGAAATTATTAAATTTTAGAAAAGGGATTTTATTTCTATTTTAATCTCAGAGTATACCTACTACAGGATTGAATTCAGATTCTCAAAGTGTCTGTTTTTTTCTAAACAAACTGGGGAAAATCTATTTTTTATTTTATTATACAGTATTTTCAAAGTGATTAGATAAAATATGAAATATTTTTCTAACTAAAAAATATGACTAAATTTAAAACTAAATATAAAATAGTTATCATTAAAGATGCCTCTATTTTAAACTAAAAGAAACAATTCCTGAAGAGAGTTAAGAACCTTAAAGATTTAAATATTAAGTTCATGTATAAAATAAGCATTTTGTAAGCAGAATAAATGCTTTCTTTATTTACCTAAATAAATTTATCTTTACATCTACAAGTGATTCATTTCTAATCCAGTAGATAATTCAACCCTTCCTTCTATTCACTTCACAAGGATATATGGTTAATTTAACAAATGTAGTTTTGCTGATTCAGTAGAAACCTACAAGACAACAGCATTAAGCTATGGAAATTTCTGTCTGGATTTGTTTAAAACCATGCCTCAAAAATAATTTAAGGATTTTTACCTTATAATTCAGAGTTTCTCACTGCCACCCTCTTCCTCTAGGAAATAAAATAAGTTATATACTATAAAATAGTGAGTAAAATAATGTTTATTTTAATACATATTTAATAAAATTGATTAACTTGGTTTAATAATGTGTGTATATATGCATATATTCATCCACCTATAGATACATAAATAGATAACTAGATACACATAAGTCTTTTTTCATTACCAAGTTCTATCTCTAGTATCTGCATATTTTTTTGGCCAGCAATTTAATCTTCTAGTCTTTGGCCACCTCATAATTGAACTACTTCATCAATTTTTCATCCATTCTGGATCCCTCTAACCTTGCTCTTATCCAATAAGATACCATAAATCTATTTCATATTGAACTCTTCTAACACTACCCTCTTACCTAAAGCAGCATCTCTGGAAGATTTTTGACATTTTTTTCATCTGAATCTATGACATTAAATCATCCATCTCCTTATTCTCTCAACATTCATATTTCTAACCATTTTATATTCTTCATTAACATACTTTTATCAGGGCAGCTAAGTCATTCTACCTCCATAGCCAGTTCAAGACTGCCTTATTTTCTCCCTATTTTCTTAGCCCTCAACATCATATCATTATTCTCACTGTCACATATTCATCATTTCCTTCAAGACCCTGAAAAAAAAAATGCTCATCGCTTGCTAATCCATCATTCACTAACCTCTTCCTCATGTATGTATGTTAGTCGCTCAGTTGTGTCTGATCTCTTTGCAGTCAGCCCACCAGGCTCCTATGACCATGGAATTCTCCAGGCAAGAATACTGGAGTGGGCTGCCATTCTCTTCTCCAGGGAATCTTCCCAAGGGATGGAACCCGGTCTCCCATATTGCAGACAGATTCTTTACTGTCTGAGCCACCAGGGAAGCAATTTCTTCCTTAATCTTTTCTAATCAGTCCTGCTTTAGAGTTTCCTGATCTCAAACCTCATAGCAATAAGTTACACAATTTCACATATTAATTGAGGCAGTAGTCTTTATTATTTTCCAAAACATACATTTACACTCACAGACACACATAATTTTGTCTTCCTGCCTAAACACTGTGATTCTGGAGTGTTCTCAAAATTCCACTGTAAAGTCCTGTAACCAAAGTCCAGGACCAGATGGCTTCCCATCTGAGGTAAATTCCATCAAACATTTAGAGAGGAGCTAATACCTATCCTTCTCAAGCTCTTCCAAAAAACTGCAGAGGGAAGAACACAGATGCAAAAATCATAAACAAAATACTTACAAACAGAATCCAACAGCACATTAAAAGGATCACATGGTTTTTCCAGTAGTCATGTATGGATGTGAGAGTTGGACTATAAAGAAAGCTAAGCACAGAATAACTGATGCTTTTGAACTGTGGTGTTGGAGAAGACTCTTGAGAGTCCCTTGGACTGCAAGGAGATCCAACCAGTCCATTCTGAAGGAGATCAGCCCTGGGATTTCTTTGGAAGGAATGATGCTAAAGCTGAAACTCCAGTACTTTGGCCACCTCATGCAAAGAGTTGACTCATTGGAAAAGACTCTGATGCTGGGAGGGATTGGGGGTAGGAGGAGAAGGGGACGACAGAGGATGAAATGGCTAGATGGCATCACCGACTCAATAGACATGGGTTTGGGTGGACTCCGGGAGTCAGTGATGGACAGGGAGGCCTGGCGTGCTGCAATTCATGGGGTCACATAGAGTCCGACACGACTGAGCGACTGAACTGAACTGACACCATCATCAAGTAGGATTTATTCTAGAGATGCAAGGATTCTTCAGTATACACAAAGCAATCAATGTGATATACCGTATTAACAAAGTAAAGAATGAAAGCCATATAATCATCTCAATAGATAACAGAAAAAAGCTTTTAACAAAATTGAACACCCATTTATGATAAAAACTCCCCAGAAAATGTGGATAGAGGGAACGCAACAAAATAAAGGCCATATATCACAAACCCATAGCAAACATCATTCTCAGTGGTAAAAAACTGAAAGCATTTCCCCCAAGTTCAGGAACAAGAAAAAGACGTCCATTTTTACCACTTTTATTCAACATAGTTTTGGGATTGAGAAATTAAAAAACCAATGCCTTTACTAAGTAATTGCAAATGAGAGAATTCCCTGGCTATCTAGTGGTTAAGACCCCATGCTTCCAGTAAGGGTACGGGTCCCATTCCCTCTCAGGGAACTGCCATCCCACATGCCACATGACGTGGCCAATTTTTTTTTTTTTAATTCCAAGTAGAAAACAATAAAATATGACTCTTCAAATTTAAATTCATTTTTCAACATCTATTTCTATTTGTTACTTGAAATTGTTTGATTAGTGAAATAATTCTAATTTACCTTAAATGCAATTTTAATGGCTCTATAAATATCAATGGATTTTTCTAAATTATTTTTTTATTTAAAAACTGTTTTCTTATTGGGCTATCCATGCAGATGGAGAACCAGATTGCAAAGAAAAATTCTTATTTCCTTCATGTAGCAGAAGAAAAAACTCAATCATTTAAGTTTTAATGAAATTAACCTTTATTATACTAATTAAATTTCTTTTTGTTTCTCAATTCATCATTTTCAACTTAACTGCTTTTAAGTTTTGATTTTTAATGAGCAAATACCCTTCAGCAAAAAATGTTTTGCAAGTTAGATTACAGTGAATAATAAGAAAAAAAATAGTTGAAGTCTGGCTAGTTTGGTACAGGATGAGAAACTGTATGAACTAATAAGTTAAAAGAAAACATCGTAAAGTGATGAAATTTTTTTCTAGAGATTCAAAACTATAAGTTAGGTATTTCACTGCAAGTCTTGAGAACATGGATTAAAGGTTGTTTTCAGTGGATACATTTCCCCAGTGCCTAAGGTATTGAGCAAGATTTTGCAAGGCAACTTTAATCTTACAATTAGTGTTACCCTGGACAGAATTAATCAGATCCCTGAGGGCTAGACACATAATGAGAATTAATGCAGGGTAACCTTTAATTCAGGTTTATGGTGAATGTCTGTCATAGCTATTGGCAGTATGTGGGAATATATGAGATGCCACTCAAAATCAGGAAAATCAATCTTTCTTCGCCTTCAGTTGCTCTCACATTTCTGCTCTGATCTACAGTGTGCCAATCACACTTTTTTTTCCCCTGGAAATTTGCTTGTCACAAAGATCAGAGGTGCTATTGGCATAGACGGGCCCGTGTGTGTGTGTGTTGGGAGGGGGTGGGTTCCTGGGAGGGCCTCGCTGCAACACGAGGGAAAAAGCACACACGGACGAACCATTCTCCATTCCACACACTCTTCAACGTGCCTCCAGGATCGGACTTAGCATGTGGTTAGTTTGTGTGTGTGTGTTTTAAATTCACCGATGCTACCAAGACTTGTGCAAGAGTTTGCAAAATGGTTGATAGCAATAGCACACGTTCTGTTTGTGACAGCAATGCAGCATGCACGTGCCAGTCTCATCAGCAGTGCTGTGCTGTGGGATTCTACAGATTGCTGCAAACAGTATTTACCCTACAGTGGCAAGCATCCAACTACCTCATTTTGAATCTTGCCTAAACATTTATGCATCCTTTTTTCTATTTTATGACAAATGGAGCATGATATATATATATTTTTCTTATGAGGTATACAGGTAGATTATATTGTTCATGAATTTCATTTCAAATTCCTAACAGGGAGTTTGGTGTCTAACCTGATTGTGAACCACTGTTCTAAGCCAACGGTGATGATCCCTTCCTCTTTTACTAAGCACTCACCATTATTTGCAGCAAGGGGAGGCCAAGGCCAGGGAATGCTATAAAGAAGTCTTCTGGTGGTCTTAGAGGAAAGCATTTGCTTCCTGCTTATTCTAAAAGGGGAAAGAATGAGAGGAGGTCTTGTCAATCTTGACTCTTCCATTCTTGTGCCTTCGGTGAGAACATGACTACACTGTGACAAAACGTGGCAACAAGCTTGGAATAAAAGGGCAAATGCCACTGAACCATCAGATCTCCTTGGAACTACTTTTGATATATTGGGGTAGAGGAGTTTACATGGTTTAGATGACTGTTACTCAGATTTTACAGAGCCTAAATCAGTTGTACCTGGTGCATAACTGAATTGAGTATCTTGCCTTCAAACCTAGTTATCACCCACTGTTTTAAACACCACTTACCCAGCCGTTAATGCCAACAACCTTAGAGTTACATTTATCGCTATCCATCACCCGCATCTAAGCAGTCTTAAGTGCTGTGGATCTGACCTCACAGCTATGTGAAGTCCACTTACGTTTTCACTGTCCTCTTTCAACGTCCTAAGCCAGCATGACCACCACGTTCTAGCTGCATATTCTGTTACAGCCTCCTAATTGACCTCAATGGTCTCCCTCAACCCCTACAGTCTAGCCATGACGGACTTACCTTTTTAAAATATAAATTTAGTCATATTAGTTCTCTCATAGAAAGAATCTTCCTCTTACTGCAGAACAAATTCCCAAAAACTTTAACCAGGTACATACCATGAATCCTGCAGTCTACACATTAGCTAAGCTATTCCCCCTGCTTGAAAAACTATTCTTCCCAGTGGTCTCTACCACCCCACCACTCCACACATACATTCACTTTGCATCGCTAATTCATAGTCACTTTCAGGTAAAGTCGGTTCAAAATATCATGTCCTTGTAAAAGCCTTTCAAGTCCATATATTCAATCAGGAGTTACTCATTCTAATGAAGACAAGGCAACGTGAAAGTAGTTCATATGACAGACTGATCGTTGCAGGCCTGCTGCCCTGCAGAGTCCTTGCTGGAGACTAAGTGACCAGATGATGCCGGGAGAATGATGGGACAATGAACCGTTCGGTCTGCTCATTTGGATTCTGGACACAGCAAACAATTTTCCTGGGATAAAATGTGGCTCTCTCCTTAGATCCTCAGGGAGGAAATGAACTAGGCATTTCAAACAGAGACCTCTCCTCTTAAAAGCTGCACTTGCCCATATAAATTAATCAGAGTCTGGAAGGCTGCAGCCCATAGGGTTGCACAGAGGTGGATACAACTGAAGTGACTTAGCACGCATGCTCGCATTTTGATTTTACACATGGGTCTTGTGTAATTGTGATTAGTGTGAGATAAAAGTGCTCTTCGATAATCACAAAAATCAGATTCACTACAGTGCTGAGAGATGGTATATTTAGCCAAGTAAATCCAACTTGTAAGCCCCTATTGATGTGGCTTTCCCAAAGGACTATTTCCCCAAATTAAATTAAAATCTTAAATTCTTACTCTGATAAGGACAAAAATACCAAAATACAAATACCACAAGCTTTCTGCCATCCATCCCTTCTAAGAGGGACTCTTCCATTGCTCTACTTGGCTCTGAAATCTCTTGTATTGATTTAGGAACTCAATGCAGAGAAAACTAGAAGACCTCTTGAAAGGCTAAAATGAGGTACATAAGAGTGAATTACATGCCACAGAAAATGTAAAGTTAAGAGGCTCAAACTGGTATGAGAAAGGCCTGGAGCTAAAGCCGGAATTCTGAAAAAGAGACTGAGGGGACGTGAGCTAGCATGGCCATAGAGAGGTGTCTGGATGAATCTGACACTGAGAAAGAGGAGGAAAATGATTCTTAGGAAGTTTGCTTCACGGCATACGGCGTACAATCCTACCCCACTGCGCATTAAAAACACTGAGTAAAAATTCTAAGAGCTGTCTGGAGTTAGTGTTATATTTTATTTTAAAGGAGATCAAACCTTAGGGCAGGCATGTAGGATTACCAAGTTTGCCGAATACATTTAGTAAATTGCCTTCCACAAACTTGAAACTTCTAACAAACCGTCTTCAGCTAGGATGGCATTCCCCAAGCTGAATCAAAGGAAAAATCATTATTATATATTGAATAAAATTATAATCCTTAACACAGCTTCTAAAAATTTATTTGGGAAACCACCAGGAAATGTCTTTTAAAGAGTCAAATGAAATTAAAAAGATTAGAGAAGAAATAAATGAAATAGAATGGCAAGAGAAAAGACTAATGAAACTAAGAACTATATTTTTAAGATAAACAACAGACCTTTAGCTAAACCTACCAAGAAAAAAACAAGGAAAATGCAAAGAAACAACTAGAAATGAAAGATGAGACATTACAACTGATACCACACACAAATACAAAGGATCATCAGGGGCCACTATGAATAATTAAATGCCAAAAAAAAAATATGACCAATCTAGAAGAAATGGATAAGTTCCTTGACGCATACAGCCTCACAAGTCTGAATTCTGAAGAAATAAAAAATCTAAACAGATCAACTACTAATAAAGACATTGAATCAGTAATCAAAAATCTCCCAACAAAGAAAAGTCCATAATTAGATGACCTCATTGATGAGTTCTCCTAAAAATTTAAAGAATTTAATTTCAATCCTGGGATATCCCTAGTGGTCCCCAGTGGTTAAAAATCCTTCTTGCAACGCAGGGGACACAAGTTCAATCCCTGGCTAGGGAACTAAGATCCCATATGCCACGTGACAACTGAGCCCACATGCCTCAACCACAGAGGCCTCATGCTCTGGAGACTGCAAGCCATGGCATAATGGTAATGGTCCCGCATAACACAGTGGAGGTTCTATGTGCTGCAACTAAGATCTGATGCAGTCAAATAAATAAATATGAAAAAAATGCCAATCCTTATCAAATACTTCCAAAAAATCCAAAGAGAAAGAAATGCTTCCAAACTCATTTTATGAAACCAAAATTGACCTGATAACAAGGCAAGATGTGGACACTAGAGGGAAAATAAATGTATAGGCCAATATTCCTGATGAACATACTCTTTAACAAATATTATCAAATCAAATGCAACAATGTTAGAAAGATCATATACCATGATTAAGGGATGCAAAGAATGTTCAACATCCACAAATCAATTAATGTGATATACTGAATTAACAAAATGAAGGACAAAAATCATACAATCATTTCAAAAGATGTAAAAATGCATTTTACAAAACTGAACACCAATTTATGAAAAACACTTTCAGAAAAATAACTGTAAAGACAACATACCTCAACAACACCAAGGTTATATGTTACAAGGTCACAGTTAACATCATTCTCAATGATGAGAAGTTGAAAACTTTTCTTACAAGATCAGAAACAAGACAATGATGCCTGCTTTTGCCACATTCACTTTCACTGTCCTTTCCTTCCAATTTGGATGGCTTTCTTTTTTTTTTTTTCCTAACTATAACTTCCAGTACTGCTGGGTCAGTGTCTGCACATGACCTGATCTTAAATACAAAAAACATTAAAGACTCCATTAAAGGTCTGTTAGAACAGATGATTTAAGTCAATTTCAGGATACAAAATCAACAAAAATCAGTTGTGTTCTTGCACAACAATAAGTAACTATCAGAAAGAGAAATTATGAAAATAGTCCCATTTATAAATGCATCAAGATGAATTAAACACTTAGGAATAAATTTAACCAAGGAAGAGAAAGATCTGAACGCTGAAAATTATAAGACATTGATGAACTCAATACAAATTGACACAAATAAATGGAAAGATATTCCATGTTCATGGATGAGAGGAATTAATATTGTTAAGATGTTCATATGACCCAAAGTGATCTACAATTCAGGGCAATCCTTATCAAAATCCAACGTCATTTTCACACTAATAGGAAAAGCAATCCTAAAATTTGTATGGAACCACAATCACCACCAACAAAACCCAGAGAGCCAAAGAAATCTTAAAAAGAAGGAATAAAGCTGGAGGCATCACACTTGCCAATTTCAAACTATAATACAATGCCACAGTAATCAAACCACTGTGGTCCTGGCATAAAAACAAAAATAGCTCAATGGAGCAAAATGCAGATACAAGAACTAAGCTCATACATATATAGTCAATTAGTTTATGACAAAGGAGCCAAGAATACACAATGGAGAAGGACTGTCTCATATATGATGTTGGGAAAACTGGACAGTCACATGAAAAAGAATAAAAATGATTTTCAACCTATACCATACACAAAAATCAACTTAAAATCATTTAAAAATTTGAACATAAGACATGAAATAGTAAAATTTATAAAAGAAAACATAGAAGTTAAGTTCCTTGACATTGGTCTTGGCAACAATTTTTTTGGAATTGACGCCATAAACAAAGGCAACAGATATGAAAATAAACAAGTGGAACTATATCAAACGAAAAAGCTTCTACACAGCAAAATAAACCTTTGACAAATGAAAAGACAACCAGTGTGAAGGGAGAAAATATCTGTAAATTATATATCCCATAAGTGGTTAATATCCAAAATTGACAAGGAATTCATACAACTGAATAGTAAAAAACGATAACAAACCAGTTTTAAAATGGGCATAGAGTCTAAATAGACATTTTTCCAAAGAAGACATAGCAGTGATCAGCAGACATATGACAAAGTGCTCAATATCACTAATCACATAGGAACGGCAAATCAAAACCACGATAAGATGGCATCTCATACCTGTTATGACATCCGTTATCAAAAAGACAAGAGATAACAAATGCTGCAAAGAATGTGGAGAAAGTGAAGACTTTGTATATTGTTGGTGGGAGCATTAACTAATATAGTCACTATTAGAAAACTGTATGGAGGTCTCTCAATAAATTAAAAATAGAAGTGCCATGTGATCCAACAATCTCACCTCTGGGTATACACCTAAAGGAAATGAAATCATTATCTGGAAGAGATGTACATATTCCCATGCTCACAGCAACATGACTCACAATAGGCAGGGCATGGAAATAGGTGTCTCTTGACAGGTAAATGAATAAAGAAAATGTGAGAGACAGGTAGGGAGATAGGGAGGGAGGCAGACAGATACCAACAAGTAGATATTCAACCTTAAGAATGAAGGAAATCCTGTCATTTGCAATAGACTGGATGAATCTGGAGGGCGTTATGCTAAATGAAAACATAAGCCAGACAAAAAGAGAAGAACGGTGTGCAGTATCATTAACATGTGGAATATTAACAGTCAGACTCAGAGAAACATTATAGAGAAGCACCTGCTGGGGACAGAGGTGGAGGATACAGGGAAAGTCAGCGAAAGGGCGCACAAGTTCAGTTACAAGACAGATCGCACCTGAGGATCTCATGCATGGCTCGGTGACTATAGTAATTGATAACACCGTTTTGTATAACTGGGATTTGCTAAGAAAGGAGAACTTGAGTATTCTGAGCAAAGAAAAGGAAAAAATGTCGCAGTGGATATCTTAACTCGGGGAAATCCTTTCACGATGTGTATGTACAATACGTGAAATCACCACATTGTGCACTTTAAATTTCACACAATTTTGCCAATTACCCCTCAGTAAAGCCTGAAAAAAAAAATCCTGATTAAAAAAAGGGCCCTATGAAAAAATGTTTTAATGAGAATTGCCCAGGCATGCAAACAGAGGTCTATACAAATAGCACTTTTTCACGGTTAGCAATTGGCAATAACTCCAGACTCTCAAAAACTATCCTAGAATATTTAATAACAAATCCATGTGTTTGAAAACTGAAAACTTCTTACATAAAGTAATTATTTTGTAATATAATAACTTTCAAAGAGGAACAAAGGTACTTTCTGACACTATCAAATCTGAGTGAAAATATTGATATTTCATTTTAGAAGATCTTATTGAAAAATTTACTCAGCCACTGTTAACACTACTGAGAGAAGAACTCCTAGTTCTTTAACAAATTCTCACAAATCTTTTTAAGTGGTTGAAACTTTTTCCAAAAGTGAGAAATTCAGTAAACGTTCAATCCTGTGTGTGTGCCAAGTCATTTCAGTCACGTCCAGCCTTTTGAGACCCTATGGACTGTAGCCCACCAGGCTCGTCTGTCGATGGCATTCTCCAGGTAAAAATATCAGAGTGGGTTGCCATGCCCTCCTTCAAGGGATCTTCCCGATTCCCGGGCTGGGACCCACATCTCTCGCTTACATCTCCTGCACTGGCAGCTGGGTTCTTTACCAACAGTACCACCTGGGAAGCCTGTTCAGTCTCATACTTTGTAACATTTATCTATGCCATATGACCAAAGAACGAATCTTACTTCCTGAGTGACTCATTTGACTAATTGCAAATTTGCATTTCTAAAAGTAGAAATTTGATGAAAGTTCAAGCTACTGGGAAATTACAAATATCATCCCAGCTGGAATCTATTTGCTGTAAGTTTATATGCTTATCATTGAGAAAAATGTAAAAGAAGGGGTGCATTGGGAATACTGCCACGGTGGATGTTTACAAGAGATACAAAACTTAAGTAAACACAAGTCCTGTCCTATAGGGGCATAAAGCCTAGATGGAACATGTACACATATTATCAA
Source organism: Bison bison bison (assembly GCF_000754665.1). Taxonomy (NCBI): domain Eukaryota; kingdom Metazoa; phylum Chordata; class Mammalia; order Artiodactyla; family Bovidae; genus Bison; species Bison bison. The sequence continues at coordinate 3,899,917 of NW_011494805.1, read as the reverse complement.
GACTGTGTGTTAAAGAACTCACTGGAGTAGTGACGGCAGTAAAAACCTCTGTATGAAGGCCCAGAATCTCTTCTTTATATTCTAGTATTTTCCTGCTTTGAAAGAGTCTGCACGGCCATATGGGCATACACACCGAGGAAACCAGATTTGAAAGAGACACGTGTACCCCAATGTTCATCACAGCACTGTTTATAATAGCCAGGACATGGAAGCAACCTAGATGTCCATCAGCAGATGAATGGATGAGAAAGCTGTGGTACATATACACAATGGAGTATTACTCAGCCATTAAAAAGAATACATTTGAATCAATTCTAATGAGGTGGATGAAACTGGAGCCTATTATACAGAGTGAAGTAAGCCAGAAGGAAAAACACCAATACAGCATATTAACACATATATATGGAATTTAGAAAGATGGTAATGATAACCCTGTATGCGAGACAGCAAAAGAGACACAGATGTATAGAACAGTCTTTTGGACTCTGTGGGAGAGGGAGGGGGGTGATGATTTGGGAGAATGGCATTTAAACATGTATAATATCATATGTGAAATGAATCACCAGTCCAGGTTCAATGCATGATACGGGATGCTCGGGGCTGGTGCACTGGGACGACCCAGAGGGATGGGATGGGGAGGGAGGTGGGAGGAGGGTTCAGGACGGGGAACACGTGTACACCTGTGGCTGATTCATGTCAATGTATGGCAAAACCAATACAATAGTGTAAAGTTAAAAAAATAAATAAATAAAAGGAAGAGTCTGCAATTCTTTTGTAGATTAGAGAAGCCATAGGTTTTGCAGTCAGAGCTCAATGGTCAAATGACAGTTGCTCAAATGGGCAGTGTAGGAGAACAACTTAGCCCACTAAGCCTGTATTTCCTTATTTGCAGAATGGAAATGATAAAACCTAATCCACAGGGCTGGGATGAGGAATAACTGGGCACCAAATGACGGCAGATCATTTGTCGCACAGTTTACACTCAGTGGGTATGAGATCCCTTTCCATTTCCCTGGCAGTCTTTCTAAATGCACCTTATTTCCACGCATCATCTGATTACCTAGTCTCAAGCATCAGCTAGTCCTGTGGCTCTGGGTAAGGTATTTAAACTGTCTGATCCTCAGCTTCCTCTTTTATAAAATGGGAATCAAAGTGGTACCCACTCACAAGCATCACAAAAGCATGTCAATTTGCCTTTTAAATATCCGAATTTTATTTGAGGTCTCTCTATTGGGATTTTTTGGGAGAGAGGGGGACTTCCCTAGTGGCTTAGTCAGTGAAGAATCCACCAGCAATTCAGGAGACCCAGGTTCAATCCCTGGGTCGGGAAGATCCCCTGGAGAAGGAAATGGCAACCCACTCCAGTATTCTTCCCTGGAGAATCCCATGAACAGAGGAGCCTGGCAGGCTACAGGTCACCAGATCACAAGAGTCACACATGACTAAACCACCAACCACCACTGGAATTTTTAAAGATTTATTTCTATTCAGTATTTATAATGTCTGTATCTCCTGTTGATTTGTTTTCATTATTCAATTCTTATTCTTCATTAATTCTGGTGCAGTATCTATAAATTAAGGGAATATAATAAAAAACAGCAACCTTTTGAAGGAGTTTCAGCTTTTCAAAGGTTCTGCATTACTGAAGAATGTCACCCAAGGAAGAACCAGGTGAAATTAAAAACAAGGAGGATCTTTTCCTCTGAACTTAGCACAGGGGGATTTGTATTACTGGCCCTGGAAAAGCAAATTAAAGGAAAAAGAACATTTTCTAGTATCTCCAAAAACAAAGAAAGAATTAAATTGTAAAGATATTGGTGGATAAAACTTTCTTAATTGAGGCGCTCTTGTAATCAACTTACTTTAAGGGCAAGAGAACAATCTCTGCAGCTCCCTCTCACTGCAGGGTTGAAAGTCAGGCTTACAGGTAAATTGTGTTTGCCTGTGTGCTCAGCTGCGTTTAACTCTTTGGGACACTATAGACTGTAGCCCGCCAGGACCCTCTGTCCATGGGATTTTCCAGGCAAGAGCAGTGGGGCGGGCCGCCATGCCTTCCTCCAGTGGGTCGTTTCAACCCAGGGATCGAAGCCACATCTTCTGCAGCTCCTGCATGGGAGGCAGATTCTTTACTATGGAGCCACCCAGGAAGCCACCATGGAGGGATCTATCTCAATATAAATAATAACAGTTATTGCAGGCTGTGAAATTAACTTCTCTATATCACTTGGCAAACTCTCCCTCCTACCCCATTTCGTCTCTATAAACTTAAATTCTTTTCTTTCCTAAGTAAACTGAAAATGCAACCAATGTATTAGAATGCCAAAATGTTTATTATTACGACTAGATAAGCACAATATGTATTTCAAGATACTCTGCAATATCAAGCAGCTTATACGCCCTCCTAGTAAAGCTGTGGGGCAACTGATAGCAGAAATGGAAACAAAATTTACCAATCTTTCGGAACTAACTGCGACAAAAAGAAGACACTGCCAACGGAACATGTTCAGATTGATAACGAGCATAGTCCGAAGTCGGGCTGTATTCAAGAACAGCCAGGTGGCCACACCCTAGAGATATTGTAGATGTAAGCCAGTTATCCACTGGTCAGAAATGTAGTAGAAGGAAATTCAAGTCATCCCTGAGAGGTGGTCAGGTCCCTCTGTTTCATGGGATTCTGTAACGCTAAGTACAAAGTGCTGCAGAGTTAACCACCTTTTAAAATGGATGCCCCAATACAAAATACACATTCAAAGTAAACCACAATAAGAAACAGCCTAAGAAAAAAACATGAGACTATAAGTACTCAATATCATGATCACTTTCCGTAAAGGAATATAGGACAATAAATTCAGATTTCAAGTATCCTCTCAGGTATGGATCAGTTTAGAACATTCAAAAAAAAAAACCTACTTAATCAGATCCAAGATGACAGTAAATAACTATTCATCCCTGAACTGGCTTTAATTGGGTATCATAAACAAGCAGTTCACCTACAGTAATACTGTATGATATTTAATGTTCAAAGGAAGAGTAACTCAGGACAAAACAAAAGGCAATAAATCATCATTATTTTTTCATAGCTTGTTTTGCTACTGACAACATGATTTCAAAAACCCATGCTACAGCACAACCCCAGCTCCAGGAGGCCCCTCCCAACCCAAGGTGGTCCCAGGTCCTAAAAGCCTGAGGTCATTTTCTCCTCCAAAATAACTCCATTTTGCTGCTGAACAAAGATAGCTGAAAAAGCTTCTCTGAGCAGAGAAAATAACTCTTCGATCCATCCCTCTCCTTCAATTGGTGCTCCAGTCCTCTCCGCTAATTACAGCACTTTAGTCACCACAAAGCCCTTGTCCCTGTTGGCTGTGGCTACTCTCCTCTGGAGAGTTTATCTGTGTTTTGCTTATTTGGCCGTATTGTCCCAGTAATAATAAGGAGGGGCCGCCCGTCATTGTAAATGGTGTAGCACTCTGATTAATGCACCTTCGTCAATTGTACCAGTGCCCTGACCCTAGAGCAATGCACTCATGACCTGTTCATCATCTGTTTTTACTTATTATTTGCTTGTTTGCGTATTGGCTTATTTCATTGTGGGGACCCCAGGCAGACCAGTATAATACTGGGTAAGCCAAGGACAGGATAGATTTCCAAAGAACGTTATAAACACAAGAAAAATAAAATGTAAAACTTGAATTTATGGGTAATATTAGGAAACAATTCCTTCATTTTAGAAAAAGCTTTGCACACAGCACTCGATTGCAATTGCTTCTGCATAGTTCTGTATGGCAAATGTTATTAATGTATTATTAAATGTTATTAAAGTTGCATTTGGGGGCCTGTAAATTGGTCAGCTGGAGGAGATATTTAGGAGTGAAAAGTACACAGAGGTAATTAAGTTACAGGGCTAGCCAACTATGGTGGATGTTAGTCACAAATGGGGTTGCACACTGCCTACTGAAAAGCCCTTTGGTGCTTGAACAAATTTTCAAAATATGACTTTGTCCATTTCCATTCAAAGCACAAACTGAAATACCCAAATTCCCTTAAATTGAGATGGAGGTGTGCTATCCACGCTACAGAATCAGTTGCAGAAACAGACAAATTGCATTCGGCTGGGAATAATGTGAGGAAGAAGCTTCTAATTCTGTTAGAGGTGTGGGGGGTTTTCAGTAGCCTCTGGCTATTCCTGGTGAAAGCATCAGGGGCAATAATGACCCAAATGATGCAAGGTCAAGTTCCTGGCTCAGAGGTAACCTCACTGGGATGGCAGGCATTCCTCCATGCTATTGCATAGTAGTCGCAGGGCTAACGCTCCTGTACACGCATGTTAGCTTAGCTCCTGATGACACAGCCTCAAGCCTGGTTTTCCAGGACGCCCACCAATTCTGTGAGCTATCAAGTCCCTTATAATGAATACCTTTGCTATTTAAAGCCTGTATCCACTGATTGCAATTAAGAACGATCACTGCTACTAACTCGATACAAGATTGCATTGCAGGGAGAAAAAAAAATATGAAGGCAGACTCAAGATCTAAAGCTCAGATAACTACACATGATTGACCGGCTGTGCAAGGGTGTCCAATCTGCCCCAAAGGGTGCAGCAACAGATGTTCTGGGGGCTCATGGTACCCCAAATTAAGTCAGAGACCAATGTGAGTTTGGATCTCAGCTCTTCTACTTGTTCAGTTTTTTAAACTGCATCACATAATGTTATTGTGAGAACTGGATATAATCTATGTAAAGTGCTTAGCACAGCTGTCCATATAGGTTGTTGTTACAGATGACAAAGGGGCAACAGCTGAGTCTTTTGGGGTGACTCACCTAATTTGTAGACCTAGCCCAGGACAGAGGCAGGTGTAAGTGCTAAATGGGATATCAGGAATCTTAACCAAACAAAATGGGTTTTACTCCTGGTTCCAGGTATGGTCTGAAAATATGACAAAACTTAAAAAGACAAACCCAGGAGAAGTCAGAAAATATGATATCTCTGTGGTTACCTCCTGGATATGGGGGTGCCAAGATACTACTGTCAGAGACAACAACCCCAAGGCATAAGGCAGCAAATCGACAGCAGTGATGTCAGGCTGTTCTTCCCTGGCAGCACGTGTCAGCGTTGCCTGAAGATCTGGACAAAGCTCAGCCTGAAGGTGGGGCAACTTTAACCACAGGTGAGTATACCGGGAATGTCAGACTCACCACTAATCTCATGTTAATTTCACACACACACACTCACACGCCATAAACCTTCTATCATAGACCTGGAATCTGTAAACAAGTTAGCTCTCAATAAATATTTGTGGGACTGGATTAAACATAAATTAAATGCTTATGAGAAGCTGCTGGAACATGGTTTTCTTGTTATTTTGAACTCCAGAAAAATTGTCAAGGTCGGTAAAGCAGTAATAGTTCCTGGTGGTTTAATTGCCTTGGCGATGTGCAATGGTTTGCTCACCACCATCCATACACTTCTCTACATTACATGGACAACCGACTGAGTAAAATAACCCGCTTTGTAAAGTGACGTTCATGGCAATCTAGCTGCAAAACCACCTGAGAGGAATGGATGTCAGTGGGACATTCAATGAACTCTTGCAAGGTTGACTGAAATGAAGCAACAGTAAACAGAGGACACGGGGAAAAACTGCATGCAAACCAATTTCAAGTTCAGTTGTCACTTCAAACAACAAACCAACCTCTGGAAAAGTCACAGCATTTGACCAGATGGCCCAGCACAGAGGTATCAAAGGTAAAATCTTGACTCAAACGTGATTTTGGCAACAGAGCCTGAGAGCAAAGCTGCAGAACCTAACCCTCTACAGAGAAGCTAGAGTCACCAGTTCCAGTCAAAGCTAAGCAACACAAATGATTAGAGGATTAAAATATTTGGATGCAGTTTATGCATATTTGATTTTTTTTTTTCTTCTTAGAAAACAGGCAGTAGAGGACTAGACCGTTGCCTGGAACCAAGATGAACCTCTGAGCAAAAAGTCGTTGCAGGGAAAATTTGAAGGATAGGGCAAACGATACTGATGAGCCCATCTGCAGAGCAGGAATAGGCATGCAGATGCAGAGAAGGCCTTGGGAACACGATGGGGACAGGAGAGAATGGGATGGGCTGAGAGAGGAGCACTGACGTGCACACTGCTGTGTGTTCATTACAGGGCTAGTGGGGCATTGCGGTAAAGCAAGGGAGCTCAGCCTGGTGCTCTGTGATGACCTGGGGGGGTGGGAGACTCACGAGGGAGAAGACATATGTATACACTTGGCTCATTCACAGCAGAAACCAACACCGCACCCTAAGGCAGTTATCCTCCATTACAAATTGAACTAAATAGGAAGAGATTTTAACCAACCGACAAGAGACAGAACGTTCACCTTAGAGAGGATATGGCGGAGGATTAGGCAGGTTCCTCTGAAGCCCAGAATCACAGATGAAGTAGCAACATACAGACAGCAAAGTCATCAATGGTTAAGGGAGGAAGGAGAGAGGTTAGGTATACCAGAGACGTGATATGGATGGGGTGGCAGAGAATGGCCAAGCACAGGATCTGCAAAGAAAGATACAAAAATGGAAAAGAAATGGGAAGGACTGCAAAGAGATTGAGAGCTTAGACTTCTTAATAATAAAAAGATGGAGAAGTTAAAAAATACTACACTAGCAAACATACTTACTGTGAATATTTCATAAATATAAATTCTGTATTATTAGAAATGTTACTTGTGTATACTTTTATGTATTCTGACATGTTTGCTTTCAAGCTAGGGCCTGTATTCATTTTCAAGTCTCCAATAAAATCAATATTTTGGCATAAAAATTCCAGGCCTGAAAGAAACATTAGAAAATGTCATTTATCAATTTCTTCTGCAATGAGAATAACCATTCATTCATTCATGCAATTCATATTTATTAAGTCCCTACTATAAATACAAACATACTCTCTGGGTAAACAGAACCCATTTTAAAAAATAAAAATCAACATGTAGGAATAAAACTATGTTTGAATAAAAACTAGCCTGTCAGTCAATCATTAACACTATTAATAGAAGCATTTGAAGTTAACAATCTTCTGAACTTGGCAAATCAAGTCAGAGCATGGATGTCAACTTGTTTCAATACTAATTTATATAATGTTAAACAATTAAGCCATGCTGTGTTTCATTCCTCATTATTATTACTGTCGTACTGTATTCCTTATTATTATTGCACTGTTTTATTCACTATTATTATTGCCCATTGAGTAAGTGCCACAGGGCTGGACACCTTGCCAAGGGCCAGGCCTGCAAAGGAGATAAAATTGTGCACTTGTTACAAATTTCAGTTCAGGGTGAAAGCATCCACACAGGAAAATCACTGCATTCAGAGTAATTACGGAGAAGCAAAATAAAAGAAATTCATAGAAGGTACAAGGGTGTTTCCAAATAACGAAAAGCAATGCAGGTTGGAGGGCTGAAAGGAGGACTCCTGCAGGGGGAGCACTGGTAGAGCTTATTCCCAGCAGCAGGCAGCCTGGAAAACTGCTGCCCCCACACTCAGCCCTGAGCGGCCCCGCACCGGGCCTCGGAGTCGCAGTTATTGGGGACATCCCCACTGACCTCTGAGAGACCCCCCAAGAACAGGACCGGGTCCTTCTGGGTCACTGGTACTTAACCCCGCCATCGAGCTCAGGGCCTGGCTCGTCGGTGCTTGATTTCCACTCCTGGATAAGTGAAGGAACGAGTCCCGTATTCTAGAATACGGAACCAGAAAGAAGAGCAAAGAGAAGCGGGGCTGGAGAGGGTTTTAAAAGAGGGTGTTGATCACGTTCGAAAGAAGTTTAGACTTTACTTCCCTGGAGAAGGAAATGGCAACCCACTCCAGTCCTCTTGCCTGGAGAATCCCATGGATGGAGGAGCCTGGTGGGCTGCAGTCCACAGGGTCGCAAGGAGTCGGGCATGACTGAACAACTTCACTTTTCACTTTCAAAGGTAATATTTCAACCAATGAAATTCATTTATTGCTTAGGGAAGACATGAGAAGACCCATGTATATTCAAAAGATGCTACTGGGTAAGTGTAACACCTTTTCGTAAATACGATAGAATTCTGTTTACCTTTTTAAAGATGTTTTTCCAAACTGCCTTTATGAGAAGAGGCTGACATTTCCTAATGCAAAGCACTTGAGTACCGCGGAGCTAACAGGCTCTGGGAACATCTTCCTAGGTGACATTAAAAGGAAGCCTTAGTTGTTGGCTGTACCTAGCCTAGTACATCACAAGACTGTATTCTCTTTGCCTCCCAAATAATTTTAACAGTAAGTATAAAAGGCAAGTGTTAATGCTGGTTAAACTAGAACCAGATGGATGCCATAATCTTACCCATTCCCTGCTGAAGTCATTTTATTCACTTGTGTCAGTGCCCAAAGGGTGTCTAAGGGTATTATCCTACTTTACATAAGAAACAAGACAGCAAAGGAAAACTGTAGAATTTGAAAGTATGGTAAACAGTATTTCCTATGAAAAACAATACAATTTTCTAACTGTAATGTAGCAAAACATGTTTTTTTTTTTAATTAAATGTCAGAAAGACAAGCATTTCTTAATAAGTTAATTTGTAATATATACTTAATTGTATATTTCTCTGTGAGATCACACACTGCAATGCCAGAAAAGATAAACCAAGGAAATAAGTTCCTTTTCAAGTTCCCTCTCACTGTGGCAAATGATTTATTATGAAAATGAAATTCCTATTACACAAAATAACATTCTAAGAAGTACTAAACATTTTAAGAAGTACTAGTCATTTTAATGTGAAATTGGACACACTGGGGATTTTTCTAAGCATGATCAGTAAAGCAATTGCTGTACCTCAGTGGAGATTCCACAGAACAATGATACATTTTATATATGTAATTTCTGTTTTATTTTTGTGAAAACATATGAGATTGTGGTTAGTCATCTGTTTATATGCAGTTTTTTTTTTAGAGAGGGAGAATTAACAAAAGGAATAACTTTAAATCAGAGTTCAGTTCAGTTCAGTCACTCAGTCACGTCCAATTCTTTGCGACCCCATGAATTACTTAACTCATTTCTTCTTTTAAATATTTCAATTATAATCTACAAGACTGCTTATTCTGTTTGGTCTTCCAGTTTTTCAATTTTGTATTATTTACATGATTCTTTGCTGAGCTAGGTAAAAAGGGATCAATGTCAGGATTGATAAATGTACTTTATTTGCTTTTCAAAGTGTGAGGAGGATGTATCCGATATTCTGAGTGAGCACAGCAATGCTTATCTGCATTGCTGAAGCTCTGCAAAAGTCCCATAAATTGTAAATAACTGACAGAACTAATATTTCACACCACTGTGAATATAACTTGGTAATAGTCTAAAGCTATTGACAGTAAATATCCTTTGTGACTTTCTGTGGGAGGATTTTCCCATGAATTTTCATTAAGAGGTAACTTACAGAACTAAATCTTTAAAATACACCCCTTTGATAGAAATTATTCTTTAATGCTGGGATCAGGGGTTGTCAATTTCTGTTCCACTCTGAATTTAGAGGGACGTAATTCTTTACCTCTCTGATGTCTACCAAATAATCAATGCTTGAGCATTTTATATCACTTTTTAGGGTTTCTTTGCATTTGAGAGATTTGCATACTTCCATTGTGGCTCTTGTTTCAAATTCCAAACTGTAGAAAAGCTGGGGGCCAGACCGGGATTCTGTTTATCTGATAGACATTATACACAGTGATTACAGTCAGGAGGAAACACCAGCTTCAGTAGACTTTTCCACGCAGGTCATTTCTTTTTTCTGTAATATATTGATAGGCCACAGGAAGCCAAAGCAAAGCACTTGACTCAACAAAATATGAGTCAGGCACGCAGAAGCGACATGAGACGAATCTGCATGACCTTGGCTAGCTGAGTCCCACTGTCCCACATCAAGGATTATTTGGCAAATGAAGCTTAGGTCAAGTGTTTATCTATTCAGTAAGCAATTATGGAAACCCTTGGCTTATCCACTTGGAAATAAACACCTACTTCACTGATTTCTTTAGATAATGGAAACTCACAACTTAAAGACCCAAGCTTTTGGTTTCATTTTCATTTTCTATGAAATTCATTAGGTATTTCTCTGTTATCTCCGTGCTGAGGCATTCACAACGATTAACGTCTGTAGGCCTGGCTGTTCTCATGCTAAATGACTTGGGATGACCCTGCTTTTTGAGTTTATGTGTGTGTACGTGTGCTCAGTCGTGTCTGACTCTCTGTGACCCCATGAACTATAGCCTTCCAGGCACCTCTGCCCATGGAATTTTCCAGGCAAGAATACTGGAGTGGGTTGCCGTTTCCTGCTCCAGGGGATCTTTAAACTGTTCTGTATCCTCACTCACTGTCAAAGTATTGTTAACAATTTTTGCTATTGTGAATTTAACTGACTTTATGATAGGCTTTTCTTCTTTACTTCCTTTTAAAAGCATTCCTTAGCAATGGTTTCTTGAGTAAGTTTGGTTCTCCTTGAAGATAAAGTATATCAATTTTAGTGTGTGTGCATGTTTATATTATACTTCACTGGTCAGTGCTGTTTGCTTATAATATTTTTTTTCTTATCTCTATAATGATAATGATAACATTTACTCTTTACCATGTGCCATGTTCTGTGTTGGGCTTTCCTGGTGGCTCAGGTGGTAAAGAACCCACCTGCAATGTGGGCTGCCTGGGTTTGATCCCTGGGTTAAGAAGATCCCCTAGAGGAGGGCATGGCAACCCATTCCAGTATTCTAACCTGGAGAATCCTCATGGACAGAGGAGCCTGGCGGGCTAGTCCATGGAGTGCAAAGAGTCAGACACGACTAAGCACAGCAGAGCATATTCTGTGTTAATCACTTTACGTATGTAACATAACTAAATCCTCATTACAATTCTGTAAGGTATGACCTATTATTGCCTACTACATTCTACACGTAGGAAGACTGAAAAAGACGTTAAATGAATTTTCCAGATTCCCACTGAAGTTAATGTTAAGAAGTGGAGTTCAATAACCAAAGGCTGTTTGACTTCAAAGACTCTAACTTCAACAACTTCCAAATAATTGATATTTGTTATTATCAAATAGTGAATTGAATAGTGACTTCAAGAAGAATCAAGCATATCTAAACAATGGTTTTCTTTCCTACTGAATCACACTGACATAAGATGCTTATAGGTATATAAATGCAAAACTGATTCTTTATAGATAAGCAGCAGTAAAAGCAGAGACATCACTTTGCCAACAAAGGTCCGTCTAGTCAAGGCTATGGTTTTTCCAGTAGTCATGCATGGATGTGAGAGTTAGACTGTAAAGAAAGCTGAGCGCCGAAGAATTGATGCTTTTGAACTGTGGTGTTGGAGAAGATTCTTGAGAGTCCCTTGGACTGCAAGGAGGTCCAACCAGTCCATCCTAAAGGAGATCAGTCCTGAATATTCACTGGAAGGACTGATGCTGAAGTTGAAACTGCAATACTTTGGCCACCTGATGCAAAGAACTGATTCACTGGAAAAGACCCTGATGCTGGGAAAGACTGAAGGCGGGAGGAGAAGGGGACGGCACTGATTCAATGGACACAAGTCTGAGTAAGCTCCAGGAGTTGGTGATGAACAGGGAAGCCTGACGTGCTGCGGTCCATGGGGTCGCAAAGATTTGGACACGACTGAGCGACTGAACTGAACTGAACTGATATTTTATAATGGAGTATTGATGACTAACAATGTTGGATTCATTTCAGGTGTACAACAAAGTGATTCAGTTTACAAAACAAACAGCAATTTAAAAAGGAAAATATTAAGCACTTACTAACCAGCAGGTGTTAAGGAACTGCATGTCTACTAACCTCATTTTTGACTCAGGCAACAATTATCTCAAATTTAAAGTCAAGGAAAGTGGGCTCAAAGAGCTAGAATTTGAACTCAGAATTTCTACACGCTAACCAAGCTAAGAGGAAAGTTAATGTGGTTATCTAATAATCAAAATCATGCCACATAAGTATACCTGAAAGACTGGTGATGTTTAGTCTAGAAAAGGCAAAGCTTAACAGAGACATGATGCCTGTCTCATAAAGCGAAGGAGTGACTTCATGAAGACATCTGATTTGCATTACAGCTTTCTGCCAGCAGGGCCGGAAGGGCCAAAGGAAATTTCAGCTAATGGAAAGTTTCCTTGTCATTTCCCTGTGCTGATGGAGGCATTTTCTAGTCCATCGAGGTTACAGCCTTTTGGTGGTCCTAAGTTGCTGTTGGTCTACTCCACGGAGTTCCCCCTCAGCTCTGAGTTAACCCCAGCCTCAGACCACATCTGACCTGGTCTGAGTTTTGGGGTTCTTTTGGTATGTGGTGCTCTTTGACTTTCATGGTTTTTGAGGACATCCCTTAATTGTTTGTGAACTCTTGTATGCCTGTACACAAGATACTACATTTTATTTACACTGTCTGGAAGTGATTTCAGGTTACCAATTTTCACCTATTTTCCAGAAGCATCAAAATGAAATTCCTTGGAAAACCCATCATGTTCTACAAGAGCAGAACTTCCCTGGTGGACTTCTCTGGTGGCTCAGATGGTAAAGCACCTGCCTACAATGCGGGAGAGACCTGGGTTCGATTCCTGGGTCAGGAAGATCCTCTGGAGAAGGCAATGGCACCCCACTCCAGTACTCTTGCCCGGAAAATCCCATGGACAGAGGAGCATGATAGGGTACAGTCCACGGGGTCGCAAAGAGTCGGACAAGACTGAGCGCCTTCAATTCCACTTTCTACAAGATTACTAAGTCTCATCATTATTTCTCTTCTTGAAATTCTAAATTGTTATCCCTGGAAGATTGCCTGAAGATATAGATGAGTAGCAGTGAAGCGATCTGTTAGTCAGCACTGGATTTCTTTTTTCACAGTAATACTACATAGAATCCCAGAGTATAAAACAGATCAGAAGGCGTTGATTCGAAAGCCTGGCGGCAGCTGCACAATAAGTTTCATCTCCACTCAAAGTTTACAGTAATGTTCTTATTTTAATAGAAATCTTAAATGTTTCTCCGGAGAATGACTTGGGTTAATATTGCTAATAACACTCAATCAGCCCCAACGTGGTTTAGTCATTCCGGCATCACAGCTAATTTCAGCCTTTTAGATATATTAAAATGTACCTCTTGATTAATTGATCTTAACATCTTTAGTTCTCTTTGGATAATTCTTATTCTGTGTGCTTTCATGTTCCTACTGCAGTTAGATTAATCTCTTTCTATCACTTAGGAAATTAGAACTATATACTAAAGTACAGTGTCAGCTTGGCGTTCTCTCTCTGTTACGAGCATTCATCTCTGTGTAACTTCCCTCACCTCTAAAATGGGATAGTGTGTAAACTTCCCATTTCATGGAATTATTAAGAATATGGGTGTTGTAAAAATATTCTTTAAAGTTTTATAAAAGTTGGACGAATATAAGGTATCTTTTGTTTTCTAAAAAGAATTTATATTAAAACCAGAAAGCCAAACATTTCATATCAAAGCAATTTAAACAATCTCTGATTTCTTGCTGCACTCATTTATTAGTTTGGCCAATGTGTAGGTTCACGTTTTGCTTTCGAGTGGACGTGAACGGTGAAAAGCGTCTAATGGGTGGCATGTACTCTGGTGCACAGAACGACGCTGGGGATGAGCAAGTACCTAGAGCATGTGAGGCTCCTTTTATATTATCTGTCCTTGGAGGAAAAGCTGATGGTGAAACAGAGAGAGAGAGAAAATAAGAAGCTCTGTGTGCTCCAAAGGTGAGTTGAGCATCTTTTCCCAGTTTTACAAGGTGTATCACGTGCCTGTTTACAAGAGTAAGGAGACTGTCAGTTTGATGAAGTACGACTCACAACTCATTAGTGTTGAACACAGAAGAAGTATTCCACATCAAAGATGACTGCTGAAATATTCACAATTACCAGCTGCTCAGAAACCATTTTATACGGATAAAAAACATGTCACATTTAATTTATCAGATGCTTTCTACTGTCATACTTTTCTTTCGTTCAGTGTACTGAAAAGTTATAAAAACAACTTCAGTCTCACTGTAACCATGTATAGACATTCAGAATAACACAAATCCATTATCTACCACGATATAATTGTATCTACATGGATGAATAATCTTCTACAGCTTCTTTGCACTCAATTCTGAATTAAGTATTCCTTTAAAGATATTTGAATACACAACATTCAGTACCTCTATTAGAAAACTACCATTTCAATATAAAGGAAAAAAAAACACATTCATTCCTGAAGCTATATTCCTTGAATGAGCTGGCGTGATTAGCTCCATTTCTAGAGTGACTACAACGGGAAACACCATCAGAAAAATAATGCTGTATTAATTTTCTAACAACATCGAAATGAACCAAATAAGCACTCAAATACTTGTGAAAATGAAATAGCAATAGTTTAGCTTTCCACTCTGTATAATTCTGTGATGTAGGTTTCAAATAAAAATGTTGCCATCAAATTAAACCTTTGCAAAGATGATCAGACATCACACACAGTCAACTGCAATGACCTACTACCAACTCTACCTTGGAAAGCCCAAGACTAAGCAGACTAAAACAATCACGCACACACATGGCTCGCACAGAATGATTATCCCCAAATAAAAATAAATGACCAAGCCAATAATAATCCACGTGTGGGTTTCAGTCTTGCATTTAATTCACTGCAAATAGCGCAGTGTTCAGGCGAGTGTCTGAGGACAGCCTTGCTCTCCTAGGCTCTGCTAAGTGCGCAGTGAGCATCATCTCCCAACACCACATGCCATCGGCTCGGTCCCACCATGGCCTCTGAATGGTGGCCCTCCCTTTCTGCTGTTAGTGTCAGTGGCAGCTACAGTTACGGCTCTACTTAAACTGTCATCAGAAGCTGTTTCAAACCATGAAAAAAAATGAGGCCTCTTTTTCTCAGAGTACGTCATCTAAAGAAATTTGAAACATTCCTAATATTACAGATTTGTCTGATTTTTAAATAATCCCCCAATCACTCTAAAGGGATCTACTAGAACATTTAACTCTTTATATACTTAAAAAGCATCCTATCCTGTCCTTAATGCATATAGAAACTTAGAATGAAGTTCTTCCCTGATATGAAATAAAATATTACTATCTATCCTTCCAATAAATTTATTCATATTTTTCCTGTTGCAAAAATAATTTTTCTCATGCCGGGCTATAATTGAAGGGAAAAGTGAAGAAATTCATGGAAATGGAAGGCAAATAAAATAAGCCTGAATTGTATCTATAGACAAAACTTGAATCTTAGAGTTTTGCACATTTTCTCGAGGTGGACAATGATATTAGCTTCAATGGATATAGTGGTCATTGCAAGTGAAAAGCAGGGTGCACAGCATTAAAACAAAAAAGCTACTCAGAAGAAATATAACTGTTCCTAGAATTGAACACTGAGAGAAAATTCCCTGTAGTCCATAAAGAGAAGTCACTGTACTGTAGAGAGCAGTGTAACCAAACAAGCTTGAAAAATACACAAAGTTCCCAGGATGGTCTTGGACTCTCAGTAGATGACTTATAGTATAATTTTCCATGTTTAAATCAGTTCCATATTGAGAAACATCCTTTGAATGTTGACCACTATTCTGGAGTGGCACATTTGAAAGCCATTCATTCTAGTTCTTAATATTCATTAACTTATCTATTGAGCAAGTGTCCGAGAATCCACTATTTGCCTAATAGTTCCAGGCTTGGAGAAATACCAGTAAAGAAGATAAACAACATCTCAGGTTTCCTGTGGTTTTTATTCTAGTTGAGAAGGGCAGAAAGAGAGTTGGCGTAAGTATACATAGAGAGGAAATAGATAATACAAGATTAAAGGAATAATTGAACATAATAATTTTAGATCTGTAATATGGAATAAGATAGCCACTAATTAAAGCTGGCCATTGAGCACTTGAAATATGCCTAGTATGACTGAAAAACTGAACTATTAATTTCATCTGGTTTTAACAGATTTAAAAGTTAGGTGTGGCTGGTAGTTACTATATAGCCAGCACGGTTCTGGATAGCGCCAAGCGTGATGAAAACCTAAAACATGGCGAAGGGAGATATAGGGCAAGTAGATTATATATGAGCTTAATTTTTAATAATATTAAGAAATGTTATTCAAACACTTGGTATATGATGACCCAGAAAAAGGGACAAATAAATGCAAAAGCTACGAAGCAGAGTGCTTGAATACAGAGACAAAGGAGTGTGAGAGCTGGAAACAAGGACCAAGTGACTAAAAGCCTAATGGCAAAGGCAACCGTGGCAGAATGAGGCTTCAGAGGACAAGTTATCATCGCATATTTGTAATACTGGATTTAGAGGTAAAACTAAGAGGTTCTCTCCAAGAAAACCAGAATTATCTGCGTTCTATACTGATTGCAATCCCCTGAAGCCCATAACAGATTCCTGTCCAAACAGACAGGGCTAAGTGAAATTTGGAAAGCATCATAAAAAGATGTTCTTTGGGGCTTTCTTAACAAGTAAAATGCTTTTGATTAGAGGTAGAAAACTCATGTTTTGAGCCTATCTCCTTATGAGAAATAATATATTTTCTATATTCTTAAGTTAGGTCTGTAATTTTGAGGGTAAGAACGGTTGACTCTCAAAAGTGGGGAAAAAAAGAAAAACACTCTGAATCTAATAACGGTAAATACAGGGAAGAACAGGGATTTACATGACTGAGCGGTACTTGGAGTGTGTTAGAGACAGGACATTTCTCAGGGCTCTTTATTAGCTTCATCGCCAACTGTGCTATGTGGAAGGGGAATAACACGCCAGCTTGTAGTATAGATTTCAAGGCAGTTACTTTGGGATGTAAACTAGAGGAAAACACTTTTCCTTAGTCAACCAGAATCGGAAAACCATAGTCCCATTCACTAAATTCATACCTCAAGTGATTATGGCAGATTCTTATCACCAAAACTATGGTTCTCCCCATGCTCCCTAAATGATGTATTATGTTTCAATGTAGCAAGACAATGCCATCTTGATGGTAGACTTTTCTTTTAATGAAAGTTCACCATCTTCTGAATGTAATCACTTCTGATTTTTTTTTTATGTGTGAGTTTTCTAAACTGACCAAGACTTATTACATATGCCATTTGTTCCTGACAATACATTTAACAAATCAGAAATTAGAGGGGTTAAGTCCACATTTTGTGGACACAGATAAACACTGTTCCTTTGTTTTGTCTTTAAAAACTCACTGAAGTGAGACAAGACGGAAACTTCTTTCTCAAGACAAGTGAGTTTCATTTGTTTTATTTTGTTACTAAGTTCCTTGGGTAGACAAAGCTGAACCCTTTCATTCCACAAATCAAGCTAGATTGGAGGACAGTTACTCCAAGTTAAAGTGGCAGTGAAAGGTCCATGTTTTACTGGGACCATGGTATCAGCAAAAGGACCATAGAGAGTAAAAAGGAGATAATTAAAATGTATTCTATGATGCTGGCATACAGGTTGAAAACACTGTAAAAGCTGCTTCTACATTTATCCCATATGTTCAGTTCAGTTCAGTCGCTCAGTCGTGTCCGACTCTGCGACCCCATGAATCGCAGCACTCCAGGCCTCCCTGTCCGTCACCATCTCCCGGAGTTCACTCAAACTCAGTGTCCATCGAGTATGTGATGCCATCCAGCCATCTCATCCTCTGTCGTCCCCTTCTCCTCTTGCCCCCAATCCCTCCCAGCATCAGAGTCTTTTCCAATGAGTCAACTCTTCGCATGAGGTGGCCAAAGTATTGGAGTTTCAGCTTTAGCATCATTCCTACATGTTACCATTAATCAATGTCAGATTATTTAAATATAAATCTAAAAAGAAACTTTATACTGTGATTATTGCCTTAAATGCTAGAAGAATTACCTAAAAATAATTCTCTTGCCTCAAAATGTCAATGCCCTCTCCATACTGAGAGTCAATGCAGAGATAATTAATACTGCAAAAGTATGGATAACATAAGTCAAAGATTGCCCATGTACAAGCAGATGCCCCAGAAAACAGTATGAAAGTTAAAAAGTACAATGTAGGTGTCAAAATGAAAGCATATTCAGCTTGACAGGCACCAAATTCAATCAGGAAATGAAATTTCCCCCATATGAATATCAGAGAGCATATTAGCAGCTCGATTGAGACAGACAAAAATAAAGCCACAAAATTCTGCTTTCCTTCTGCCAAGTTTTTGATGATCAAATATATAAATGATTTTAAATATTGATTCTGGTGAGCTAAATGGGCCAAAATCTATTTTTTTTAAAAGGATAAAGTATGGACTTATAAAGCTAGCCTTTTTGTAAAATTCTTAAAAAAAATGCAATCGAGGTGAATTTGTTGTTGCTCAGTTACTCAGTTGTGCCTGACTCTTTGTGACCCCATGGACTGCAGCACACCAGGCTTCCTGTTCACCATCTCTCGGAGCTTGCTCAAACTGTCATCCATTGAGTCAGTGATGCCATCCAACCATCTTGTCCTCTGTTGTCCCCTTCCCCTCCTGCCTTCAATCCTTCCCAACATCAGGATCTTTTTTAAAGAAGTCAGCTCTTCACATCAGGTGGCCAAATTATCAGAGCTTCAGTTTCAGCATCAGTCCTTCCAATGAATATTCAGGTTTGATGTCCTTCAGGATCGACTGGTTTGATCTCCTTGCCATCTGAGGGACTCTCAAGAGTCTTCTCCAACACGACAGTGAATTGAGGTGAATACTCTAGGGGATTATCTGTATCTGAAAACTTTCAGCCATTGACTTTTCCAAAGATAGCTATCGAGACTCCAATTCCCACAGAAGCCATTTGACTCAGTTCTATAAAGTCAAGGTCATCAGACCCAAACTGCAACATGTCATAACTTTTTTCTAGAAATGAAGGTGTCTGCAAGCTTTCTAGACCAATCTACCTACTGGGGAGGAGATCATTGTTGACCCAGCCAGGTAAGGAGATAAGGAAAATCTCCATGGACTACTATTAAAGAAACGGGGGTAGGCAATGAGTGGCCATTTCAAAGTCAAGTTAGAAGGCTTTATGGTTCTCCTGATGGTCCTCAGTTTCAGTTTCAGTTCAGTCGCTCAGTCGCTCTTTGCGACCCCATTGACTGCAGCACGCCAGGCCTCCCTGTCCATCCTCCCGGAGCCCACCCAAACTCATGTCCATTGAGTCGGTGATGCCATCCAGCCATCTCATCCTTTATCATCCCCTTCTCCACCTGCCCTCAATCTTTCCCAGCATCAGGGTCTTTTCAAGTGAGTCAGTTCTTCACGTCAAGTGGCCAAATTATTAGAGTTTCAGTTTCAACATCAGTCCTTCCAATGAACAGCCAGGACTGAACTGCTTTAGGATGGACTGGTTGGATCTCCTTGCAGTCCAAGGGACTCTCAAGAGTCTTCTCCAACACCATGGTTCAAAATATTAATGGTTCTTAATATTTTTCTATTTTAGTTATTATTAAGATGTATGTATTATTTTCCCTATTAGTCTGGGAACTTTCTAAAGATAAACTCTGCTTTTAATTCATGTTAATAGTATCCATCATGCCTTAAACAGGTGTTTCAATTATAAGAAGAACATTAATATTAAAAGACACCTCTGGCTCTCTACTTTTATATGTCATTTCACTGATACTCATGAAAGACTGATCAAACAACTGAAAAAAATGTAGTTAGCTGTCCCATATTAGCACATAAAAGTAAGGTATGAATTATCTATTTAAAAGTGTAAATTCAGAAGGAAGGGAAAATGGAGTTATTAATCGCTGGGCACGAAGTTTCAGTAAGGTAAGGTAAATAAGCTCAGATATCCGCTGTAAAACATAATATCTATAGTCAACAATAATGTATTGTTCTCTTAAACTCTATTAAAAGGACAGATCTCCTATTAAGTGTTTGGACCACAATTTTTAAAAAGGTATTAATTCATAGTTAGGCTTTAGATAATTTTACTGGCAATGAAAAAAATGAAAACCAAAAGAAGTAAGTAGTACACAATTAACCACAAGCAAATGGAGTCTAGAGCAGCTATGATTATGCTTCCATAAAATATTTTAAGAGTTTTTCTGTCTTTCTCTCCTTTTCTGGAAACTTTGTTCCTTAGCTCAGGAAGGTAGTACAGTCTGTTTTTATGCTTAAGTGGTGTGAAATAAAAGAACCACTGATATATTTTTAGAGAAAACACCCAGGGACCTTCTATAAGATTTAATTGTCTAGGTTTACTTCTGGATCTTAGCTTAGTTTCCAGGTCACCCTTCCTTCCCTCTGACTCATCTCTGAATCCAAAGAATGGGCTCTGGGGACACATCTTGGCTGCCATTATCCAGGTGTACTTGTATCAGAGTCCTTCTCAGCTCTTAGATCCTCTTATGAAAGTCACTAGGAAGATACTAGCAGCCAGCAATAACAGGGAAGTAGGCAAAAGTTTAAAATCATAAACTCAGAGACATTTGAAAGGTGAAAATCCTTAAATACCTGAATATTATATCAATATTCTTCGCAAAAAATAAAGTCAAGATGGCTCTTTAGTAACTTGCTCCTTCATTGATAATTTGGTTACTAGTTTTTTGTGTCTGATATTTTTTAATAGGATCAAACCTTGTATAATCCTTCTGTTTTCATTTCTCATGCTTGTGAATGTCTTCTCCTTCTCCTTTGCCTTTGTCTTTTTTTTTTTTTTTTTGAATCAGACTATCTAAAAATAATGGGCACTGGATCAAACCTTGTATAATGCTTTCATTTCCCTTTCTCCGGCTGTAGACCCTTTCCCTTCCCAGATGCCTCCTGTATTTTCTTGAGACTCTGACCCTGAAAGCACTAAAAGAAAAGTATATGACAGGCAACCAGACCCGTAAGGCTCAGAAAAAGTGAGATGACACTTCAAGATGACATTTTAACAAAATGCCCTTCTGTTTTACACATGAAAGTCACTGTCTTTTCTTTATAAGGAAAGACATTATTTGAGAAGGCCACATTGGCTACAGCACCAAGAGAAGCTAAAATCCTGTAAGACATGGAAAGTAGAAGTCCTTCATAAAGGAGATTCAAGAACTGCCAAATGCTGCAGGCGGGGCTGTTACATGAACAGTTAAACAGCTTTCACTGTTTTATGAACTTCATAACACAAACATGTAATTTCCCATGATTCATATAGTACAGCCTATACCTATTCACCATAATGTTTTGTATAACTTTAAGGAATCATTATGATTTGCAAGACTATAATCATGACGGAATCATCCAGAAAAGATGGAAGCTATGCACTTGTTTACAGAATATTATGCTTCACAAGTCAGGGCATGTATAATATTTATTCCCACACTGTCATTGATATAAGAAAATAAGACAGTGATAAACTGGTTGACTTTTTTCTGCATAGCTTAGTAATAGCAAAATGCACTTCACTGACAAAGATTTTGGGGAAAAGTTAATGTGCACAGGCTTTTCAGGTAAGGTTTTCTTATTCACAAGGCCTTTCTTCATCTCTGCCGTGGACTCTGACTATGAGCACAATTATTGACTTCAGTATGCATAATGAAGACAGAGCTTTCTGGGAATTTCTGAGGATGCTTGAAGAAATATGTGGAGTCCAATTTCACAGAGTCTATAATCTATCAAAAATAGCTGCTACTTTAAAAGGTAAATTTGGGTTTTTTCGGACAGAGGAGGCTGGTGTGCTAAAGTCCACAGCCTCACAGAGTCGGACACTAATGAAGCAACTTAGCATGTGTGCACACGTCCAGATGATATGAGGAGGATTATAAGAATTTAATGCTGGGACGCCAGAGCCACACATATCCTAACTGTACAGGATAAGATGAACACTCGTCATTCTGGAACTTCAGACACATGTGCTCTGGCTACTGCTATAATGGTAAAGATCACAGATAGTTGTTATAAGTGAAATATCCCTGAAATTACAATGATGAATATTATGGTGACTAGCTACTTGAATTATTTCCTAAAGTATTATTTATACAAGATCAGTTTCTGCACAGATGTTTTGATGAGCATAAATATCATCCTACACATTCGGATGTTACAATGTCTTATGCACATTTTCAGTAAATGGAATAAATCTGCACAACTCCTCCTGTTTCTCGAGTGCTGCTGCTGCTAAGTCACTTCAGTCGTGTCCAACTCTTTGTGACCCTATGAACTGTTCCATGATTCTTGAGGTAAGAGTACTGGAGTGGGTTGCCATTTCCTTCTCCAGAGGATCTTCCTGACCCAGGGATGGAACCTGTGTCTCTTACATCTGCAGTGGCAGGTGGGTTCTTTACGACTAGCGCCACCTGGGAAACCCATAGAGAAAGTATAATAAATTCCGCCAAAAAAAAAAAAAATCTAGCTTAAAATATCAGTGTCTCTTCATCATTTTTAAGATAAAATGCCATCCATTGTGCATAGCATACAGTGCCCTCCTGGGTCTTCTCACCAGACTCAACTCATAAATCCTTCCCAGATGTATATAACAGTTCAGTTTACAGAAATCCCTCAAAACTGCCAGTGTATCTGTACCTCTGCACACTCTATTTTCCTTGCAATAAATGTTCAAATTCTTGGTTACTACTCACTGTATTGATTTCATGACTCATGACTTGGTCAACAATGACAATTTGAAAAAAGAAAAAAAGAATGACTGAGGGGGAGTATGAGAAAGGAAGTGAGAGGTAGAACTTTGTGAAATCCAGAATTTAACTGCTAGGCTGGGGAAGATGAACCTTCCAAGACAGGCAAAATCCAGATACTCAGAGGCAAATATAGGTATACTGTGAAGGAAGCAAAGGGAAGAGTATTTGGAAGAGAAAGAAACTGTTGTTTTACTCATCACTTACAATATGCACGCGTGCGTGCTAAGTTGCTTCGGTCGTGTCCGACTCTTTTCGACCCTATAGACTGTCAACTCACCAGGCTCCTCTGTCCACGAGATTCTCCAGGCAAGAATGCTGGAGTGGAATGCCATGCCCTCCGCCAGGGGATCTTCCCTACCCAGGGATCGAACCTGCATCTCTTATGTCTCCTGCAGGGGTGGGCGGGTTCTTTTACCCTGGTGCCACCTGGGAAGCCCCGCTTACAGCACAGGGGCTGCTTAATAACCATCTGATGAGGGCACCATACAGTATTCTGCCAGTTCTCAGTGGATGATGACTTTGGATGTTTCTAGTTCTTAGGACCAATAAACCTGTCACATGAGCCATATTACGCATGCATCTTTATGTCCTTGCACTACTATTTCCTTAGCATTTATTTCTATAAAATTATCAAAATGGGGATGTAAATAACATGACATTAAACTGTAGTATATATAGCCAAACGGTCTTCCAGAAAGACTGAAAACTGTCTGTTGTAAACAGAAGATTAAAGTGTTTATGTTTTTATGGACCCAAACTACTGAACCTAATACTTCTTACTCATCTTTATATTCAGATAAGTAGAAATATTAGTATTTCATCATGCTTTTAATTCGCATTTCTGTTATCCCAGTAAGGTTTTGCATTTTTTCACATATTTATTACCCATTTGCATTGACAAATTTAATATCCATATTTTTGCTAAATTTTTGATATCAGTTTTATTTATGATTTTTAAGTTCTTTATGTATTCATGATAATATATTATTTTTCTCATTTACCAATTTGTGCTTTTAAAATGTCTTGAAGGGCTTCATCCAGTGTGCTTTCCAATGCAGAAGAGACTTCCTAAAAACAGAAAGTCCAACGTCTGCATCTAAAGGCATCAAATCACTCTATATGCTCAGTGTACAAAGCAAAGTGGAATTCCACAACATGGCTGTCATTTAAAATCCAGGAAACTCATGGTAAATTCAATTTTTATGAGGATAAAGAAGTTCTAATAGAATCTGCTTATTTAATGGCAGGTAACAGTGATTTTGGAGAAGGTAATGGCATCTAACTCCAGCACTCTTGCCTGGAAAATCCCATGGATGGAGGACCCTGGTGGGCTGCAGTCCATGAGGTCGCTAAGACTCGGACACGACTGAGTGACTTCACTTTCACTTTTCACTTTCACGCACTGGAGAAGGAAATGGCAACCCACTCCAGTGTTCTTGCCTGGAGAATCCCAGGGATGGGGGAGCCTGGTGGGCTGCCGTCTATGGGGTCGCACAGAGTCAGACACGACTGAAGCGACTCGGCAGCAGCAGCAGCAGCAACAGTGATTTATATTGCATTAGTAAAAGAAAATACTTTTATTACAACAAACAGAAAAATCACACAATGAACATTAACCTTAAAACTCTATGAAAAAAAAGGCAATAAATGAAGTGAACAAAAGTGCAGAAGTTCATGGTTTAAGGCATTACCTTTCAAGCACACATCTGCCAAGGCAAGGCTTTTGTATATACAAATACCACACTCCAGAGTGACTGCTGTTGACAGGTGAGATTTACGCTCACGAAGGACAAAGGTAGCGCAGCAGGTGGTGATTATTTGAAGTATGATGTCTGTCAGATTAGTGTAGGCTTAATGAATGATGTTCATTGTGCATTAGCACCGTACGACAACTTCATGAAGAGTTCTTTAAAAGCTTCACATTGAAGAAAACCTGAGGTTGCTTGGTTTTGAAAGAAGTCACTCTGAAAACTGACAAGCTTCTCAGTCTAATGAGAGGGTGAGTTCACCCTGATGCTCCCTGCAGTTGTTCGTGCGCGTCGTGGCTCACGACTGCTTTGCTGTAAGAGCACCCATTGTGCCGTGTGACAATGAGCGCAGCCAGGACAATTCCCGATAACTGACCCCACTGTGAAAGTGCTAAATGAAGACAAACTAAAGTACTAATTAAAATAGCAACCAAAGCCCATCAGCTCTTTCAGTGTTAAGTTTTGGACCTTTTAAAGCAAACTCTATAATCCTTTCTGAATTACTTTTCCCAGTGGCATTAAACAAACTATTTATAGTACATGCTCTTCTGATTCTTTTTTTTCTACTCTCAAAACATAATCTAACAATAAAACAAAAACAAAGCAAAACAAAAGTTATTATATCAGGATATCCCAATTAAGTTGCTATTCCATACTCTCTTGAAAGAGCTCCCCAATTTATGGACTTCTACTGCTTTAAAAGCTCCAAAGAGGAATCCTTTTATTCTGATATATATTCTGATACACTTCACTACCTAGAATGTCTTAGCCCATTCTTCACCTGGAAAATTCTAATTAAAATTCATTCACTAATACCTAATCTTCTCTAGAGGTTTCTCACCCCTCCCCTATAAACTGCATTAATGACCCCAGTCCTATGACAAATATAGACAGAATATTATAAAGCAGAGACTTCACTTTGCTGACAAAGATCCATCTAGTCAAAGCTATGATTTTTCCAGGAGTCATGGACAGATATGAAAGTTGGACTGTAAAGAAAGCTGAGTGCCAAAGAATTGATATTTTAGAATTGTAATGCTGGAGAAGACTTTTGAGAATCCCTTGGATCACAAGGAAATCAAACCAGTCAATTCTAAAGGAAATCAACACTGACTATTCATTGGAAGGACTGATGCTGAACTCAAGCTGCAATGCGTTGGCCACGTGATGTGAAGAACGGACTGATTTGAAAAGGCCCTGATGCTGTGAAAGATTGCAGGTGGGAGGAGAAGGGGACAACAGAGGATGAGGTGATTGGATGGCATCATCTACTCAATGGAGATGAGTTTGAGCAACTTCCAGGAGATATTAAAGGACAGGGAAACCTAGCCTGCTGCAGCCCATGGAGTTGCAAAATCAGACACAATTTAGTGACTAAACAACAATTCTGAAGTTGACACTGTATCTTACTCCTGTCCTCCGCCTCTCCTTATCACAAGGATTAGCTTAAAACCTCCAGGGTAAAGATTATATTCCATTCATTTATAATTACCAGGATCTAGCTTATGATCTAGCAATGCCAAAGGATGCTCAAACTACCACACAACTGCACTCATCTCACACGATAGTAAAGACATGCTCAAAATTCTCCAAGCCAGGCTCCAATAATACAGGAACTGTGAAATTCTAGACATTCAAACTGGTTTTAGAAAAGGCAGAGGAATCAGAGATCAAATTGCCAGCATACACTGGATCATCGAAAAAGCAAGAGAGTTCCAGAAAAACATCTAGTTCTGCTTTATTGACTATGCCAAAGCCTTTGACTGTGTGGATCACAATAAACTGTGGAAAATTCTTCAAGAGATGAGAATACCACACCACCTAACCTGCCTCTTGAGAAACCTGTACGCAGGTCAGGAAGCAACAGTTAGAACTGGACATGGAACAACAGACTGGTTCCAAATAGGAAAAGGAGTACGTCAAGGCTGCATATTGTCACCCTGCTTATTTAACTTATATGAAGAGTACATCATGAGAAATGCTTGGCTGGAAGAAGTACAAGCTGGAATCAAGATTGCCAGGAGAAATATTAATAACCTCAGATACACAGATGACACTACCCTTATGGCAGAAAGTGAAGAAGAACTAAAGAGCCTCTTGATGAAAGTGAAGGAGAGTGAAAAAGTTGGCTTAAAGCTCAACATTCAGAAAACAAAGATTATTGCATCCGGTCCCATCACTTCATGGCAAATAGATGGAGAAACAGTGAAAACAGTGGTAGACTTTATTTTCCTGGGCTCGAAAAATCACTGCAAATGGTGACTGCAGCCATGAAATAAAAAGATGCTTTCTCCTTGGAAGAAAAGTTATGACCAACCTAGACACTATATTAAAAAGCAGAGACATTACTTTGCCAACAAAGGTCCATCTAGGCAAGGCTATGGTTTTCCAGTAATCATGTATGGAGGTGAGAGTTGGACTATAAAGAAAGCTGAGAACCGAAGAGTTGATGCTTTTGAACTGTGGTGTTGGAGAAGACTCTTGAGAGTCCCTTGGACTCCAAGGAAATCCAACTAGTCCATCCTAAAGGAAATCGGTCCTGAATGTTCATTGGAAGTACTGATGTTGAAGCTGAAACTCCAATACTTTGGTCACCTGATGCAAAGAGCTGACTCATTGGAAAAGACCCTGATGCTGGGAAAGATTGAAGGCAGGAGGAGAAGGGCATGACAGAGGATGAGATGGTTGGATGGCATCACTGGCTCGACGGACATGAGTTTGAGTAAACTCTGGGAGTTGGTAATGGACAGGGAGGCCTGGCAGGCTATAGTCCGTGGGGTCGCAAAGAGTGGGACACAACTGAGCACCTGAACTGAACTGAGCTTATGATGAGAGCTCAAAAAAGGTTGTTTCTGAAGTAAGATCAGAAAAGTCTTACTTACAGAAGGTAGAGACTGCTAGTTGCCTCTCAACAACCATTAACATCCTTAGTAGAAGAGTTTGTATTTTAAACAAGCTTATGATGGAGAGGGAGGCCTGGAGTGCTGCGATTCATGGGGTCACAAAGAGTCGGACACGACTGAGCAACTGAACTGAACTGAACTGACGGCTGCCTTAAAAAAAAAAAAGAAGACATTTTACTTTAAATGCAGCAGATATATTTGAAAATGACCATATTTAAAGCCTCCCTGGCAACCAGTTTTATCTAGTGGGATTAGCACAGAACTAATGTATGCAAATTCAAGGTCTTGCCCTTAAAGGGAAAAGATGTACTTTTATGTGAGAAAAAACTTATGTTTTAAAATCACTCTCATTTCAGTGTCTATCATACACTGATTACATTTTCATCTTAATTATATAAAAAACATAATTATAATTTTTATAATTATAAATTATTAAAAATTGATACACAATGTCAATATTCTGATCTTAAAACATGTTGCTATAGAATATGAAAATATTTAGGTACTAAGTGGGTACAAATTTTTTAAATACCTAATTATTGCTAATTATTATAATTTTATTATATTGCTAATTATAATATTATTTTTAAATAAAATTAACTAAATGTTTAAGGCATAAACTAGAGGATTAAAATTTTCAACTGTCTATTGCAGCAATTATTTGGCTTGGGATAGGAAAAGTTAAGGAATTGGCTAAGTGTAAAGAGAAAACAGTCTAATTTTATCTCTTAGAAAAGGAATGAACAGCTCAATTAGGACAGTAAGTGGCTATTAGCAGAGAAGTAATCAGAAAGGCTAGAATCTGATATAGTTTATAAAGGACCATGAGATTATCTTAAACAGCATATCAAGGATTACAGTCATAAAGAGAGTTTTCACTGAAATCCAGGTCTTGTAATCTATACAGTCATATATGGTACTATAATATATGCGATCATATATGTATATTAAATTGTAAATATGAAATAAACTTAGTAGTTTGTAATAAGTGTTATTTATTGTTTTTAAATAACACATAACAAAATGTTTTTACTCTTGATTTTTCCCCAAGAGACACAAACCAAAAGTTACCTGCTATCCATAAAGAATGGTGGGAGGCCAAGAAGCAGGCCATCTTGAGATACTAACTGGGAAACTTTAAAACAAATTATCTTCACGTCCAGCAGAGGAATAGAGGTGGATAAATGAAGAAGAATATAGAACAGGGTTAAATTCACATTCAGATCTGTCAGTTCAGTTGGTTACTTGTCAGCTTGAAGGTGGAGTACTTCTGAAGGGTGATGATTTTCAAGCCTTGGTATAACCACTGGTGGCTGAAGTAAAGGCCTGTCAGATGCCAGGGAAGCTGAGGAGATCAGGAAACTATGAGTTCAGGATATCTCATCAGTTATGAAGTCATTGCAGAGGCTGTCAGAGAACAGTATAATTACAGGAACTTATCCAGGAAAGGGGAAATCTAAAAGTCAGTGAATAACACTGACTAGGACATTAAGATTGCAATATAAAAGAATCACTTGCTCATTAAAAATACATGTAGCTTGATGACAATGAAATGATGAAGGTGGTATTCAAGGGTGAGTGGTGAGGTGCTCTTTCCCCATAACAGAGGCTCTTAGACATGAACTTGGTCTGCACTGAACATTCTACAGAGACGTGGGCGAAGGAAGAAATGGCACGCTTTCTCCACTAGTACAACAATCCTTATGTTACAAGGGGAAAGGTAACTTAAAATCTGGGCATAGAGGAATTATTTACATAGTTTTATGGAAGCTTCCTAGAATTTTTAAGAGTACCAGAGCAAGTAACAGTTCAGTAGGTAAAAAGCCTGCATGATATATTTAGGACCATGTCCTGAGGAGAGCGTGGTGGTACAGGTCATGTGGGAGGCACATGTCAGGGACAGACTTATGAATTTATTCAGAATCCCAGCTGGGCAATTAAGGGCTACAACCAATTTCTTCAAGTGAGAAGCCATGCAGGAATCAATATTCAAGCATTCCTGAAGTAGGAAGAAAGCAAGATGCAAGAAAGCGTGAATAGCTCTATGACAGTCCAACTAAGCCTAGTGAAAACAAGAGCATCACACCAGTTACCAAGAGTTAATCTTAAGCCAAATCCTTCCTGACACGCGTGTGTGTGTGTCTGGTCGTTCAGTGATGTCAGACTCTTTGCGGGCCCATACAATGTATTCCACCCAGTTCCTCTGTCCCTGGAATGCTTCAGGCAAGAATACTGGAGTGGGTTGCCATTTGCTACTCCAGGGGATCTTCCCTACACAGGGATCGAACCCGCATCTCTTGCATTGGCAGGCAGATTCTCTACTGCTGCTGCCACCAGAGAAGCCTCACTGATAAGCATAATACTGAAAAATACAAAGACTGGAAAGATTTCAAAAGGAATACAGCCCTCACAATGAAACTGCACAGATTTGGTTCTTAATATACTGAGAAAACTTAATGAAGGTAACTTTAAATGAGGAAACTGAGTCATGGAGTAATTAAGAAAGGTCAGTAGGAAATGGCCCTAAACTATATCACCAGTTGAAGTTCATCTTGTTTGAAGTACAGACTGTGAATGGTGTTATCCGCAGTCACAGGCAGGCAAGCAGGCAGGAAGGAAGTAAGGAGGGACAGAAGGGAGGAAGGAGAAAGGGAGGAAGGGAGAGAAAGAGGGAAATCAGCCATGGATCAATTAAAAAACCTGATTGATTCAACAGTAAAACAACCAAGATATTCAATAGTCAAATAGTCAAATAACCAATTGACTTAGTTGAATAGTGCAAATCACCAATACACGAATCTTAAAACAGCTAGTGAAATAGAGACCCTTTAATTCTTCAAAATATCTGTTCAGTAGATAACGTCTCATCATTCACAACCCACACACGATCACAAACACAGACACACATGATCACAGACAGACACAGACGTCAGGATGCACTGCAGCACAGCTCTATGGTTGCAAATATTCTATTAAGCACGTTATGTGATTCAATTATGCAACACAGGAGACTGAAAAATAGCTAAAAAGATGATTACGTAACTGCTATAGTGACATTCCAAGCTCTTTTAACACATTCTAGTATTCCAACCCTGTGATTACCAGAATAATTAGCACTGAGTCATGCAGGAGCACTCATCTGCTTTAAGACGGCAGGTTTAAAATTTTAACTGACAAAACACTTGCTTGATGATGAATGATGGAAATCAGAACACAAGAGAAACTTCCCTTCCTAGTAAGTCACTATGAGTGGTCATGTAGGCAGTCCTTGCTTTTCTTAATTTGGTTTATTTGAAGATATTTAATTTAGAACTACATTTCAAGTGCCTTTACCCACTACTGTACCGGTCTACCAACTGAACACTGCACTGAATTGCAGAGGAAAGCAGACTTCTTTTTGGAAGAGCTCAGCCCTAGGCTAAGAAATGGAATGACTTTCTGTTTGTTAAGGGACATATATGGAGATCAAAGGAAGCGTGATTCAAAGATCCAAAGACGGTTTTTTTCAGAAACCTAGGTCATCTAAAATCCCCTATCAAACGATTTAAATTTAAAGGAACAAGAAAATGGAAGTGCTTTTTATAGCTAGCTTGTTAGATTTAGGCCAAATTTATGACACAACAGAGTTATTTTATTTATGTGCTATCTGAATGCCATACTGCCTTCCTTTGTAAGAAATAGATTTAATTTTCTATGCAATATATTTATCATACATTTATGAGCTTTTCCTAAAACCTGAGGCATGTTTTACTATTTTAAACAATTATGAAGGACCACGACTCCTCTAACATTCATTAAAACAATTTCTATTTGCAAATCCCAAGTTGTAAGAAACAGAGATGAGTCAGTTATGACCCTTGCCCTTAAGAATCATGTCAAGTACTGCAGTCCGTCTTTGCTTGGTGGAATATATATGATAATTTAGGAGGAAAAAATATGGTCTCCTCATTGTAACCATCTCCTCTAGCTTCTACACCAGTCGTGGTCCCATAACCCAAGGATAGTTGATACTTCCAAATTCTATTTGCAGACCAAGTCACTAACTTTACTATAATAATAGCTTTTTCACTCATTTAAATCACATTAAGTGATGGAGGCAGTGTAGTTTATTCAAGCATCGCGACAGCTCTAAATTGATCCGCAGAGTAAAACAAGCCTTATAGCAAAGGGGGAGGAAGGTCTGAGATCCAACAGGGAACTGGAGTTCGAGAGTCGGGAAACTGATTAGGGAAAGGACCCGGGAAAACAGGAGGAACAGTGCCAGGAATCGGTCAGCCTGTACAACGCTTACCGATGAATGAAGCCCACTAGATGTCGGGCATCCGGCTCAGCTTCATAAAAGACAGTCTTAACACCGGATTTATAGCATCAGAAAAGTCAGGTTCCGGTGAAGGCAGGGTTTCTGTCTGAGCCTTGGCTCTGTCACTGGCAAGCTGCTACACTTCTCTGTACTCCCTTTTCCCTGATAAACTTCCTCCTTCTGATGTCTGCTTTGTCTGAATTAAAAGAGGCACATCAGGTCTCTTTTGAGCAGGGTATATTTTCCTCCATTCCTTTACATCTAGGTCTGTGTCTTGAAGCCTTTTCAGCTAAAATCACCACATAACTATCCTAGAGCCCTGTTAGCATGGTGGTCATATGCAGAGAAGGGGGAGAGTTCTGTAATCTTATGATTAAACTCCAGTCACGTCTGACTCTGTGTGACTCTATGGATTGTAGCCTGCCAGGCTTCTCTGTCCATGGGATTCTCCAGGCAAGAGTATAGGAGTGGGTTGCCATGCCCTCCTCCAGGGGATCTTCCTGACCCAGGGATCAAAACCACGTCTCTTGCATCTCCTGCATTGGCAAGTGAGTTCTTTACCACTAGCACCACCTAGGAAGCTTCTGTAAATATATATAATCACACGTATATGCATATTCAGTGTATGTACTATATGTGTATATAATTGTGTATGTGTTATATATGCATTACCTACTACATATATGTGTGTATATACATGTACATGTAGCATTACCTACTACATATATGTGTGTGTATACATGTACATGTAGCATTACATACTACATATATGTGTGTGTATACATGTACATGTATTGTAAAGTTGACCCTTGAACAACAAACATTTGAAATGCATGGGCCTACTTATACCCGGATTGTTTTCAATAAATATGTATTACAGTACCACACAATCGTAGTTGGCTGAATCCAGCAGATTTAGAGGACTGACTATAAAATTATAGGAGAATTTTCTCCTGCAGGAGATAGAACTGATGCCCCGAAGCCTTGCATTATTCAAAGGTCAACTGTAATTACATATTGAACACAACTTTATTACAGTGATATAGACAGAGAGTGGGAAAGAGGTTTGTTTGCTTTGTCTGTGTGTATATACACATGTATACACGCATATGTATACATATACACATCAGTTCAGTTCAGTCGCTCAGTCGCGTCCGACTCTTTGCGACCCCATGAGTCGCAGCACGCCAGGCCTCCCTGTCCATCACCATCTCCCAGAGTTCACTCAGACTCACGTCCATCAAGTCGGTGATGCCATCCAGCCATCTCATATATATATATACACACACACACACACACACACACACGCACACACACACATATGCACATATAGGCCTTACATGTGTAGGTATACATGTTATACATACATACATGGAGAGAGAGAAGAGTGGACAGGGAATTGGCAACTTGAATAGATAAGGAAAATTTCAAGCTTAGAAAGTCCCTGATGCTAGAAAATATCAAGGGCAGAAGGAGAAGAGGGAGTCGGAGGATGAGATGGCTGGACAGCATCACGGATGCAATGGACATGAA
Source organism: Bison bison bison (assembly GCF_000754665.1). NCBI lineage: Eukaryota > Metazoa > Chordata > Mammalia > Artiodactyla > Bovidae > Bison > Bison bison. The sequence continues at coordinate 3,866,795 of NW_011494805.1, read as the reverse complement.
CTTGGGCAAACTCTGGGAGATGGTGAGGGACAGGGAGGCCTGGCGTGCCGCAGTCCATGGGGTTGAAAGAGTCGGACACGACTGAGCGACTGAACAACAACAGAATGCCCACTGTGTACCTACTTATAGTTCATATCAGTCTACATGAGAGAACACGCATTATCATTTGGCATTATGCCCTTCATAATAAACCTAAGCAAATATAGAGAATCCAAATCTCATATCATTATTCTGACTTTGATAGTTATATGTGCTTTCCTATAAAGTAATTACTATTGCAAAAATTCAGAAATTTTACTATAATTGTTGGGATGTGAATACAGATAAAGCACTTACCTAGGTTACATTTTTAAAAAAGAAAACGTATTTAAAGACTTATGCAGAACGGACACCATTCCTGTATTTTAAGTATATTGCAAGAATCTTACATATATATTTAAAATAATTTGGAGAACAAGAAAGAGAATAAAACTGGTTACATTTTGAATTCTACTTTCACAAAATTCCTTAGAGAATTTGTACGGTTTGAAAAACAATTCTTCTGTGACTAACACCATTCAAAAGATACATTTCCTTTGGAAGTTGAACAGGAACACATTCTAATAAATTTAAGTGATGAAAGGATGAAAAAAAAATGTGTTTCTTCGCTTCAAATAGCTTCATCTCTCCTAAGCTTTTTCTATGCACCAATGACTCAAAAACTGCTAATAAAAGCTTTACTTACCTTTGGAAAATATCGAAGCTTTCTAAAAGACCTGTCTCCTAGCTATGAATAAAGGAATGGGAAGTTTAAAAGACGACCAGCAAAGCACTCTGAGCATGTCACTTGGTATCTGCAGTAAGCTTAAGAAGAACCTAAGGAAGTCCCCCCCATGTCTTGCTATCACAGAAAACGAGAAGGAATTTTGGTCCCTCTCCTCAGAAGGAGGGAAGGTTATGCATTTGGTCAACTATTCACAATAGAAATGCAGTTCAGATTCTATTACAAGTATTCAAACTACCTTTAGACCAAGGGTCTGAAGTATTAAAATTACCTCTGACCCACTGGAAAATCAAACATTTCTAAGAAAAACTTTACCATCTAAACTCACTATGAAGACGAAGTACCAGGAAGAAAGTTCTCTTAGCATCGAGAAGTTATTTCCAGCTGACTTAAAACAATCTTAGCATCAAGAATAAATATAACCATTTCTTTAAGTAGAATCGATCTACTGATTCTGTGGGCCGAGAGGGGAGATGGACCTCCTTCAAGACGCCCACCTGAACACTGTGTTCCAGCACCCGCGTCAGGTGTATACTAGTCTGAGACTGAGTCACACAGGGAAACGTGCACATTTCAAATTCCCTTAAGAAAATGCTCTTGGTGGAGCATCAGTGCAGAGTGTATTAAGCACTTCAATTCACTTAACTCTGTTAACGGCCATTCCTAAGCAAAATGGTCTTATCCATATCAAAACCAACACGTGTTGCAGGCCACTCGATTCTGCACCAAGAAAACCTGTAAGAATTAGATCAGGAGAAAAGTGACAAATCACCTTTCATTGATTTAACTTAAAATACATTAGAATTTTATACACAATGAAATGAAAGCACTAGTTCCATAGAATCTCACTCTGTGTCCATGTTATAAACATTATTGTAACAAAACCTAGAATTGGCCTGTACTCCACTCTGTCTTCATCGCCCCCATTCTGCCATTCAGTTGCTGAGTATTTATGGACACATTTCTTTTTATGTGCCTGACAATGTACCAGACAGTAAAATTCTAATCCCAAATAAAAATATTTGATCTTCTTGAGCAAATGGCCAGGAAAACAGTAAAAAAAAAAAAAAAAGTATGCAAAACAAGAAAAAAATGTACTTATAAATGTTACCATGGCTACAAAAAAGCAGGGCCGCACAGTGGAAGTTTTCCGCACTTAACGAAGTCAGTGGACGTTTTCAAAGGATGTGACGAATGATGTGACTGAAAAATGAACAGGGCCAAAGGGAATGACGGTGCAAATGCTGGGTTGGTCAGAAAGCTTGTTCGAGTAAGATGTTATGGAAAAAGCTTGAAGAACTCTTTGGCCAACCGCATAACACGGCCAAATGTCCAGTGACTTGGTGGAAGAAGGGCAGTGAAAGGAAACGTGTACAGCTGGAGTCCAGGGAGCTGAGAGCACAAACTCGGGTGCTGCAGGCACAGACAACGAGGCCACACATTCAGCTCACGGTAAGGCTGCAGGTCCTCGTGCTGAGGATAACAGAACACATCTCCGTGGGGACAGCGTGGCGGACCAGGTGTCAACAGGGCCCAGGCTCAAGGGAACGTAGCCCTTGCAGATGCTGCAGAGCCACGTGCTGAGTTTAATGCTCTGCTGTTGCCTTTTTATTAAACTTTATCGGAGAAGGCAATGGCACCCCACTCCAGTACTCTTGCCTGGAAAATCCCATGGGCGGAGGAGCCTGGTAGGCTGCAGTCCACCGGGTCACACAGAGTCGGACACGACTGAGTGACCTCACTTTCACTTTTCACTTTCCTGCATTGGAGAAAGAAATGGCAACCACTCCAGTGTTCTTGCCTGGAGAATCCCAGGGACGGGGGAGCCTGGTGGGCTGCCGTCTATGGGGTCACACAGAGTCGGACACGAATGAAGCGACTTAGCATTAAGCTTTATATTAAACCTTTAATACATTTTTGAAAACAAAACCTTCATTTTGCACTTGGCCTCACAAATGATGTAGCCAATCCGTTTGGAGGGGGTCAACAGGGGATGGAGACAGACAGGTTTTATGATATTGAAGTTGTCTACAAAAGAAATAACGGTAAAACTAAGCTGGAGATGGAAGGAAATGATATTGAAGAGGAAAAAAAGGGTGATAAATATTTAATCATTGAAATGACAATTACATGAAATAATACAGAACAAAAAGAAAGAAAGAAAAAGAAGGAAGGGAAGAAACAAAATCAGAAGCATAACACAGCCAGCTCCTGTGAACCTTAGCGTGAGCTTTTCCAACTGTGCCAAGACAGCAAGCACAGCTTTGATCCTGACACTTTACTCCTCAAAAGTTTTTAATACTACCGCAGATATTAGCGGTTACCGACACCAAACCTAGGCCTTTTTCCATTCCTCCTTGGTCCCAGAGGCCTGATTTTGTTCTGTTGAAACCCCTCTTCAGTAAGACAATTGGGAGAAAAACCGTTGCCTCTGCTGGCTATTGGTTTAGAAACAGGGACTGTTCTGACTAATGTGGTATGATGAGAAATGTGCTTGAGAGCATCTGAAAATGCCTCCCCATTGCTAAAGAAACACATCCAGTCTTTCCTCCCCATCTTCTCCACTTGACCTTACCATGCAACCCAGAATCAGTGCAGCCCTCTTGACATGGTGAGGAAATAGACTCCAAGCTCAGCAAGATACCCAAACCCCACTTTCGGTGGCTGAATTACAGAGCCTTTGAGCACTTACTTCAGCAATTCTAATATGCAATCATAAAATTCATTTTATTTAACCCTGTACTAGATTTAATATCCTTGAGGTCAGAGGCTGTTTTGTTCATCTTTGCTTTGCCCTAAGCATCTAATGCAGTGTTTTCAATCTTATAACTGTATCTCATGTTATGAAAGATGAGTTAATTTATGAGCCAAGGATTGCGTGTAGCTAAAATATCACAAAATAATATTTGGTACTGATTTACATGTACTCCACCCCTGCTGTTCTCACTATATTCCGTTTAACATGGGATCATTATCTTGAGTAACAAGTATCTTTGCTTCTACAAATCATAAAGTTGAGCTTTGGAGTGCTTTTGAGAATACCTAACCTAATTAAATATTATTAAATTTTAATTAACATGTGCTATTCAAAATTAATCTGATCTATAACTAAAACTGTGCCTAGCAAATGATCACACACACACACACACACAAATAAATGCAGCTGTCTAGTAATCTCAAATTATGTTGTGTTTAAAAAAGGGTTTAATATATTATTTTCTCTGCTGAAATAGGAAGCCTCATATCTGGACTTATTTTTAATGTGGTCAGTATAGAGACCGATAAAGGTTCTAGATGTAAAAAAGGGTTCAGTTCAGTTGCTCAGTCGTGTCCGACTCTTTGCAACCCCAAGGACCACAGCACACCAGGCCTCCCTGTCCATCACCAACTCCCAGGGCTTGCTCAAACTCATGTCCATTGAGTCGGTGATGCCATCCAACCACCTCATCCTCTGTCGTCCCCTTCTCCCGCCTTCAATCTTTCCCAGCATCAGGGTGTTTTCCAATGAGTTGGTTCTTCGCATCAGGTGGCCAAAGTATTGAAAGTAAAAAAGGGTAGTGTCTTAAATTTCAAATTATTGAGAGCTGCTGAGTTTAAATCATTGAATTTATGGGTGCAGAATGAGAATAAACATTTGCACATGCTGAAATAAAAATAAGTAGATCCATCAGGGAAACAACTACAATTAAATTCAACAATGTTCAAGCAAACGGTAGACAGGACATTGGACAAAAGAATACATCCGTTACGATTTAGCTTTTACTCTAACTGTACTTAACAGAATGCGTGGAGGAGGGCACGGTGACCCACTGCACTGCGCTTGCCTGCAGAAACCTATGGCCAGAGGAGCCTGGGGGGCTGCAGCCCATGGGGTTGCAAAGAGTCAGACACGCCTGCAGTGACTTAGCATGTATGCATGCACTTAACAGAATGCACATGTTATTGATAAAAATCACCTTTCCTAACTTTATATCTAATTTTCTGTATCAATTAACAAAACATGTTAATACAAATGCTAATACTAACTTGACAAAACTTATAGAAATTAAATAATTTATCTTTCTCAATTTTGAGCATGATATACACAAATAGTTTTGGAGAAAAGTCTAATGAATGATTTTGAGTACATGACATATGATTACAGAAAGGAATACCAGTAGTAGGTTTCTATATCTTTCTTAAGCAGAATTTCTGTAAATTGCAAATGTAAATTGCAAACCAGGCATTCAGATAGTTATATCAGAGATGCTGAAGAGTAAACTGATTAACAAGAGAAGTTCCAGTAATTTCTGGGAAATCAAACTAAAGATTGGCTTTGATAAATTATGATAGAAACTTGAGTAAAAAAACTTTCTACAAATGTCTGATTACCTGGACTTCTAAGTTAGCAAAGTGGAAGACACAGATATTACATACATCAGTACTCACATGCGTGTGCCATTCCCAAACTGAAAATAATATTTTTACAAAGCGTTAGATTCTTTGCTTTTTAGTCAAGGAATTTTAGTAAACATGATCAGTTATGCCAAAAGCTAAATCTTATTTCAATTTTTAATGAACTATTATCAAAGCAACCTATAATTTTCATTAAATTTAAAACTTCAAGGAGATATTATGTACAATTCTAATATGTGTGTACCTACAGAAAAAAAAATTGCTAGACAGTGGGGTAGCGGAATGTAGGCAATTTCTCACTCAAATATTCAGAATTGTCTATATGCAGCTAGTGACTATCCTATACTCTTGGGTTACATTCCATAAATAGGCTACAAGAAGCTTCACTGTACTTTAATATGCAAAGCCTAGTTAACCAGACTTAGATTATTAAGAAATTGGTCGGCTAATTCAACATCTTTGATCAATGTGTAGATTCCCCAGAAATTAATAATCTTCTTTATTCAACCTAAGATAAGGCAGAATGACATGGTTCAAAATTCAAGAGGTACCAAAAAGGCAGTCAGTGAAAGTCTCCCAACATGCAATTCTCTCTCAGACCTGAAAGTTCTCTTCCTCCAAGATGCAAGTTTTATCAGCCCCCTCTTTATAAAGTTAGGTACATAGTGTGTACATTCAACAAACATGTTTGACTATTCTTTGCATGTCTTTGGTACAAATAGTTGTATACAAGTGATATAAAATGAGTGGACATACTATTGGCATATCATCTAATATGACTGAGTGATTACCACACATCAGTACCCGAGTTTTCCTCAGGGCTGTTTTAAGGGGCGCATTATTCTATAGGGTAGACCACAAACAGCTGAAACGCTGTTCTCATATGACATGTAAATATGGAAATACATTGGAAACGTTTTAGATGGGTTGTTGTATAGTATGTGATTTATTTTTTTATTTTATTGTTGTTTTCAATGTTTTATTATCACAGAAAATATTAACTGAACACATTTTAGCCCACATCCCCTTATACATATGAGAACATATCTATTGGGAAATTCTCAGATATGTGCAATAATTTCAGTAACAACTGCCAACTTGCTTTCCAAGTTGGATGATATAATCTGCCTCTTGGAAGCCACACACCAGAGAGGGATTTTGAAGGAATTTGATATGTTTAAGAGCTATTTATTTCTGTGAATTGGTACCTCATATCTTTAGCCTATTTTTCTAATGAATTGTTCATTTTTTTTCTCGGCTTCCCAGGTGGCGCTAGTGATAAAGAACCTGCCTGCCACTGCAGAAGACATCTTTCTCTTAGGAACTTATATTCACTCTTTATGTATCTTAGAAAAACTTGTATCACAGCCTGTCACTTTCATCATTGCATTTTATCATGTTTTGTTTATGGTACTGTGTCCGCGGAATATTTCTGAAGTGTTCATGTATTTTTTTAATTGGGTTTGAGTTGTTTTGTATCATGTTTTAAAAAATCTTGCACATATATGCATGTATACACGCATTTATATGCTGCATATACATATATATGTACATGTAATGATTTTTCTCCCAATATTTTACTCGTATTTTTCTTTTACTTATATATGTATTCTCTGCTTAATTTGGAATGTTGTGGGTTTAAGATAGTACAATAATTTTCTTTCTTTCTTTCTTCTTTTTGCCCAATATCATTTATTGTATAATCCACCCAATTTGAATGTCACTTTGATCTTATCATAAATTCCTGCCTGTGTGCTATTTCTGTTTTTATTTCGTCTTAGTTTTATTGTTCTAGCAGTCCCTCTGTGTTTATGTACAGTATCACACTTCTCAGATAATCACGGTTTTATAAAAATCTCAATTTCTGGTAAGGCTAGTTTCTCCTCATTAATCTTTACGTTCTGATTATTTTTTCTTTTTAGCTATTTCTTCAGATTTTATTGTTTAGAAATAATGCCAACACTTCAGTTCAGTTCAGTCTCTCAGTTGTGTCTGACTCTTTTCGATCCTATGGACTGCAACACGCCAGGCCTCCCTGTCCATTGCCAACTCCTGGAGTTTACTCAAACTCATGTCCATTGAGTCGGATATGCCATCCAGCTATCTCATCCTCTGTCATCCCATTCTCCTCTTGCCTTCAATCTTTCCCAAAATCAGGGTATTTTCAAATCAGTCAGTTCTTCATATCAGGTGGCCAAAGGATTGGAGTTTCAGCTTCAGCATCAGTCCTTCCAATGAATATTCAGGGCTGACTTCCTTTAGGATGGACTGGTTGGATCTCCTTGCAGTCCAAGGGACTCTCAAGAGTCTTCTTCAACACCACAGTTCAAAAGCATCAATTCTTTGGTGCTCAGCTTTCTTTATAGTGCAACTTTCACATCTATACATGACGACTGGAAAAACCATAGCTTTGACTATAGTGGCCTTTGTAGGCAAAGTAATATCTCTGCTTTTTAATACACTGTCCCGGTTGGTCATAACTTTTCTTCCAAGGAGCAAGCATCTTTTAATTTCATGGCTGCAGTCACCATCTGCAGTGATTTTGGAGCCCAGAAAAATAAAGTCTGTCACTGTTTCCACTGTTTCCCCAACTATTTGCCATGAAGTGATAGGATCTTCGTTTTGTGAATGCTGAGCTTTAAGCCAACTTTTTCACTCTCCTATTTCACTTTCATCAAGAAGCTCTTTAGTACTTCTTTGCTTTCTGCCATAAGGGTGGTGTTATCTGCATATCTGAGGTTATTGATATTTCTCCTGGCAGTCTTGATTCCAGCTTTTGCTTCTTCTAGCCCAGCATTTCTCATGATGCACTCTGCATATAAGTTAAATAAGCAGGGTGACAATATTCAGCCTTGATGTAATCCTTTCCTTATTTGGAACCAATCTGTTGTTCCATGTCCAGTTCTAACTGTTGCTTCCCGATCTGCATACAGATTTCTCAAGAGGCAGGTCAGGTGGTCTGGTATTCCCATCTCTTTCAGAATTTTCCATAGTTTGTTGTGGTCCACATAGGCAAAGGCTTTGGCATAGTCAATAAAGCAGAACTAGATTTTTTTTTTTCTAGAACTCTTGCTTTTTCGATGATCCAACAGATGTTGCCAATTTGATCTCTGGTTCCTCTGCCTTTTCTCAATCCATCTTGAACATCTGGAAGTTCATGGTTCATGTACTGTTGAAGCCTGGGTTGGATAATTTTGAGCATAACTTTACTAGCGTTTGAGAAGAGTGCAATTGTGCGGTAATTTGAGCATTCTTTGGCATTGCCTTTCTTTGGGATTGGAGTGAAAACTGTCTATATTAATGTTGCTGACTTTTCTTAAATCCATTGTTTTCATAAACTAGATACTTAGCATATTTAAGTTCTTTTTTGTTTTATCCTAATATAAATCTTAGGTATGTGAATATATCTCTTGAGTTTTGCCTTCACCCCAAAAATTTAGATATTAATAGTAATAATTTCTATTTTATTAATTGTCTAGGGTTTCTACAAAATTTTAAGATTACTTTTTCAAATAGAAGTTTGTTATCAATCATTTTTTTATTATTTTAGTCAGTAACTTTTTAATGTTGTGATTAGTTTCTTGTTTTGATGAGTTTCATTAGAGAATGCTTTCTGAATTAGTTCTACTTGGACTGATTGATTGAAACTGTCTTTACAACCTAAGACGTTATCAGTTCCTACGATGAAGGTACATTTGATCTTTTTAGATTATAGTAGTACAGAAATATTAATATAATGTACTTACTAACTACATTATTTAACTCTTCCATGCTTTAGTTTATCATTCACTGGGACAGGCAAATTCAGATCAGTTCAGTCGCTCAGTCATGTCTGACTCTTTGCAACCCCACAGACTGCAGCATGCCAGGCGTCCCTGTCCATCACCAACTCCCACAGTCTACCCAAATTCGTGTCCATTGAGTTGGTGATGCCATCTAACCATTTCATCCTCTGTCCTCCCCTTCTCTTCCTGTCTTCAATCTTTCCCCGAATCAGGGTCTCTTCAAATAAGTCAGTTCTTCACATCAGGTGGCCAATTACTGTTTGCTAATAATGTGATTCTGTTCTATTTGGTTCTACCTCATGGTTTCTGCTCTTTCTGGAGGTCTTTTCTTTTACAGGTTGCTTGTATGGATTTAAGCTATATTGTTTGTATACAAAATTATTGTAATTGCTCTATTTTCATTGTATTCAGATCAGATCAGTGGCTCAGTCGTGTCCAACTCTTTGCGACCCCGTGAATTGCAGCACGCCAGGCCTCCCTGTCCATCACCAACTCCCAGAGTTCACTCAGACTCACGTCCATCAAGTCAGTGATGCCATCCAGCCATCTCATCCTCTGTCGTCCCCTTCTCCTCCTGCCCCCAATCCCTCCCAGCATCAGAGTCGTTTCCAGTGAGTCAACTCTTCACATGAGGTGGCCAAAGTACTGGAGTTTCAGCTTTAGCATCATGCCTTCCAAAGAAATCCCAGGGCTGATCTCCTTCAGAATGGACTGGTTGGATCTCCTTGCAGTCCAAGGGACTCTCAAGAGTCTTCTCCAACACCACAGTTCAAAAGCATCAATTTTTCGGCGCTCAGCTTTCTTCACAGTCCAACTCTCACATCCATACGTGACCACAGGATTCATTGTATTATGTATACTTTACATTGATTGTGTTTCAATTAGCAGTTATTGTACTTAATCAACATTTTGCAATTTAACAGTCACAATCTTTGATAGCTGTTTATTAGCATTTGTTTTGTCTTTGCCCACATTTTTATTGTCAAGCTTATATTATCCATCATTGTTTAGTCACTAAGTTGTGTCTGACTCTTTGCAATCCATGGACTACAGCACACAGGCTTTCCTGTCCTTCACTGTCTCTCAGAGTTTGTTCACAATCAAGTTTGTCCACTGAGTTGGTGATGCCATCCAACCATCTCATCCTCTGTTGCCCCTTCTCCTCCTGCCCTCAATCTTTCCAGGCATCAGGGTCTTTTCCAATGAGTTAGCTCTTCACATCAATTGGCCAAAAATTGTAGCTTCAGCATCAGTCCTTTCAATGAATATTCAGGACTGATTTCCTTTAGGATTGACTGGTTTGATCTCCTGGCTAGCCAAGAGACTCTCAAGAGTCTTCCCCAGCACCACAGCTCAAAACCATCAGTTCCTTGGGGCTCAGCCTTCTTTATGGCCCAACTCTCGTATCTGTACGTGACTAACAAAAAAAAAAAAATAATAACATAGCTTTGATTATATGGACCTTAATTGGCAAGTGATGTCTCTGCTTTTTAATACACTGTCTAGGTTTGTCATAGCTTTTCTTCCAAGGAGCAGAAAGTGAAAGTCACTCAGTTGTGCCTGATTCTTTGCCACTCCACAGACTGTATAGTCCATGGAATTCTCCAGGCCAGAATACTGGAGTGGGTGGTAGCCTTTCCTTTCTCCAGGGTATCTTCCCAACCCAGGGATTGAACCCAGGACTCTCACATTGCAGAAGGATTCTTTGCCAGCTGAGCCACAAGGGAAGCCCAAGAATACTGGAGTGGGTAGCCTATCCCTTCTCCAGGGGATCTTCTCGACCCAGGAATCCAACCTGGGTCTCCTGCATTGCAGGTGGACTCTTTACCAGCTGAGATATAAGCGCCTTTTAATTTCACGGCTGCAGTCACAGTCTGATGTGATTTTGGAGCCCAAGAAAAGAAACTCTGTCACTGTTTCCATTGTTTCCCCATCTATGTACCCTGAAGTGACGGGACTGTATGCCATGATCTTTGTTTTTCGGATGTTGAGTTTTAAGCCAGCTTTTTCACTCTCCTCTTTCACCCTCATTAAGAGGCTCTTTAGCTCCTCTTGGCTTTCTGCCATTAGAGTGGTTCTTCAGCTGAATACCTGAGGTTATTGACGTTTCTCCCTGTCATCTTGATTCCAGCTTGTGATTCATCCAGCCCAGCATTTCCCATGATGTACTACTCTGCATACAAGTTAAATAAGCAGGGTGACGATATACAGCCTTGACGTACTCTTTTCCCAATTTTGAACCAGTCCGTAGTTTCATGTCTGGTTCTAAATGTTGCTTCTTGAGGTGCATACAGGTTTCTCAAGAAGCAGGTAAAGTAATCTAGTATTCCCATCTCTTTAAGAACTTTCTACAATTTGTTTAGATCCAGACAGTCAAAAGCTTTAGCGTGGTCATTGAAGCGGAATTATATATTTTTCTAGAATTCCCTTAATCAATCATTAAGAATCAATGTATTATGGAAATATATGTTGTTTAAAGGACAAAATTGAGCTTTGATTTGTGATTGAATATTATTTTCATTTTAATAGGTATAATTAAACCCATACTTATTTATATCACAAATATTTATCTTGGTTCTGACTGTTCATTTTAATATATTCTGTCTGTTTTAATATGTGCATTTTTTCCCACTTAACATCTCTAAAATTGGGCTGGAATATTAAAATCCATGAAGTAATACACCCTTCAGCCTCCTACTGTTGCTTTTGGGTAGAGGTTGTTCCAGCTTCACCGCCAGGCACGCACAAACTATCTGAGAAGTATCCTACGTTCCCCCTCATTCTGGTGGCGTGGCTGGACATCCACAGTCAGCAAACCATTTAAGGATCATCTGACCGTTACCTGAAACCTTCTGCTGACCACTCTAGGAAGAGACCTAGAAAGTGCCAGGATCCATCAAATCAAAGGCATGTAAAAACCTGGGATGGAGGCTGTTTTAGATTTCTCAAAGACTTCACCTGTAATAATAACAAGTTCCTTGTCTTTCCATGTATCCTATGAACTCTTGTTTCTCTCTGTTTGGTACTTGGTCATAGATGGATAAGATTTTTAAATTTCCAACAAAATTTTTCTCTACTATGTGGCTACAGATTTTTAGTACCTACTTTTTTGTGTTTTCTGACTTCTGTGTTTGTTTCTTTTTTTTTTTAACAGAAGCTTTTACAGACACTTTGCTGGTTCCTTTTTGATCACTCATTCTTTAAGTCTCTGAGTTTTTCCTTGCTGATCTATTTATATGTTGTTTGCATTTAGGAGGAATTAGAATTAAGTCCCAAGATGAGTGGGATTTTCTTCCTCTTAAATAGAGTTTGGGGTTGAGGCTCAATAAACCTTTATTTATTGATAGCTAATCGAAACTGGCAACTCCAGGACTTCCTTAATTCCCCTGCTATGGAGACAGACTTGTCCTAAAAATACATTTTAGGTGCAGAGTCTTCATTTATCTTCATCCTCTGTGGGAAACCATCTACATTTCAGGAAGTTCCTGATTCAGACAAAGCACCCCACTCTAAGTTCTTCAAATAAAGGACCTGGTCTTTTGCCTCAGAACGTGCCCTCAGAAAAGTGAATCTGACTGGCTTTCTGAGACGCGCACTGGGAGGGTTCCCATTCCTCTCTCTTCCTAATTCTCTTCTCCTCTCCACGGGCTGGGCAACCTTTCTAATTTACTGTCTCCAAAAATATAATTAGAAGTTTGTTTTCTCTTCTGCTCCTGGCCTTGAACAATTTTCAGAAGGAGAAAAAGGAAATGTGTGTTCTTAATGTCATATCATTTTTAATTCATACCACCTTAATCAATACAAATTACTTAAAAAATACATGGCTATGTATTTTTAAAAATTTGGCTCTGAAGAGTGAAAATATATAAACTAGAATTTAGAAGGAAAAATAGACTTTCTACTTTTTATTTTTACTTTTCTACTTTTTTATTTTTATTTTCTACTTTTTACTTTTCTGATCAAAGACCCACTGTATGTATTTTCCTAGGTTTTAAAGCAAAGACCACTGTCCGGGGCGTTTAGAAATTGACCAATCACATTAGAGGCCAGGGTGAAATATACCCGTAAGAGGCTGAATCAAAAGGGAAGGGAGAAAGGCAAGCCTACTCTTGAAGCAAATGCACAGAAGAATTCTCGAAAAGCAGGCTCTGTGTTGCTCCGAATTCAGAGAAAGACCCTTTCCTCTGCAGTGAACGCAAGCGCCACGGCAGCTGCCAGCATGCGCCCCCGTTTACCGTCGCCTTGCGGCTTCTGCAGGACGCAGGTGAGTCGGCTTTGCCATTGTAGATACTGTAATAGAAGATGTCGCTCTTCCCACATCCACCCAAGATGGAAGGCTCTCAAAGGCTTTCGAATTGTTAATTCCATGCCCCACGAGGTACACACTACGAATGGAAAATGTTCCCCCCGGGTAACTTGCGGCGTCTCTCCCCAGTTTTCTTGCTCCTGATCTTAGCATCAGGATACAGAACTGCGGTCACTGAACTTCCTCCCAGGAGGATAAGCATTCTGCTTTTGTCGAACAAGTCTCCTAGAGTTACGGGAAGGCTTTGTCCTTCATTTTTGTCCAAGGTCCTTAATCCTCAAAGTCTCTGTGCTGAGTGTCCATGTCCAATGTCCTCCCCTATCAAACAGGGGTAGTTCCTCCAGCTGAACTGAAGCGAGGGGGCCAGTCTTGCCTCAGCCAGTCAATGGCCATGGACTGTCCCCCTCGAGGAGAGGTAACCTTGGCCAGGCAATTTCCTAAAGTTGAAGGGAGGGACCCCTGGTACTCCAGGCAGCCGGGGAAGGGTAAACCGGCCCTGAGGAGGGTGAAGGAGGAGCTCCACTGAATCCCTAGGCACTAAAGCTTGACCAGAGCTTGTTGGGAGATGATAATCTGAAAACACTTAGCCTGGTAGACAGGATTCCAGCATCAACCTACCTAGCAGACCCACCCAAAATCTAGGTTTGAAAACCATATTTTTCTTTTTACGTATCATTTACAAAATGTCCTAAAAACTCATCACAGCCAAAATATTTGCTGAAGAAATCCTCTTTGAGCATAGTCATAGATATCTAAGGTTTATTCTGAAAATTTTTGGAATAATTTTTGCCATTGAAAAGGGTTACTCGTTTTTTGAAATCTCTTTGCCTTAAGGTCCTGGGACTACTTGTTCTTCTCCTGTTTTCTTCCCCTAAGGATTGTAGAATGCCTGCATTTATTTCATAGTGATATTTTACTTTACCTTCAGCGTCTCAATCCAAGTCATCCCACTGGTGTTGACTCTTCAGTAAAGGAGGCTATGTCACCTCCTGGGATAAATGGTCACTGTTACACTCAATTACCAGCCCGTGTGGTTTCCTTACCAATAATGGAGGAACAGTAAGAATAGGATTAGAAAGTGAAATATAAGCTTTTTTGTAAGTAAATATGACAAATGACACATTATGAATCCAATCTATACTCTTTCTAAAGCATCCATAAATAACAAGAAAACAAACAACTACAATTCAAGGAATTTGGAAAACACACATTCTTTTTATTTGTTTCCTTGTCATGCAATTTCTGTTCCCTTTCTTCACATTTCACACAATAAAAACTATATAGATTTTTTTCTAATTGCCTCATATATATCCCACTAAATTAAAGCTTGTTCATACTTTCTAAATAACTATGTGCTTTTCATCTCCCTCCATTCCCGAACATATTGTTTTTTATTTTATGTAAATGAGCATCTGTTGCTGAATAAATATCAGCTGAATGACTTGATGAATTATTAAAGGAAGGAATCAGTGACAGCTAGAGGTACATACAAGTCTTTTAGTACTCCACGGTAAGAATTTTTAAATGAAAACAATTTACCCTGAAACAAAAAGCTCTCTTGATTCAGTTTTCACATGAGCAAATATTATATGCTAAATAAATACTGGTTATTTATTAAAAGATGCTTTCATGCTTGGATGAAAGGATGAATAAATGAGTGGCATTTTTTTTTTTACTCAATAGTTCATGTATCTCGTAAACTTTAAGCTTAAAACAGAAAAGCTAATGCTATCTTCTAGTTTTATCATCTCAATTTCTCACTCTGTTAGGTTCAAGTAGTTCTAACAAATCAGCTCTGTAACTTTTGTTTCCCAAACATCACATGAAAAATAATTTTAATAAGAAAATAATGTAACTTGCCAACAAAAGCTTTTATCATTAGTACATAAAATTTCCAAGATCCGAAACTATCTGGGTTTACCGTAAGTCAAGTCGGCATCTAGAATTCTCTGGAATCAATGTGCTTATCTAAAAGTACATGCATAACATCAACATTCTGCTTTCATCGCTGCACAACCCCATTTATTCTGACCCAACGTTATAAACTATAATATTACAAAACGTAAAACAGCCATCCTTCTATCAGAATGTACAATTATGTTTAAGAAGCAAAATAATTCTATAACTTTTTAAAAAAAGTAAAAAATTAGAAATCACTCCTTTTTAAAAGAGCATAACTATTTGTGGGACTTCATTTCACATAAAACAAAGAATATGATTAAAAACTTCCAGTGGTTTTAAACTGTTTAGAAAAAGTATTTTCAAAAGAAGTAACTGAAGTTAAAGGATTGCTAGGTAAAATATCTCAATAATATCACATTAACAGGTGACCAGAAATGCAAAATTGATACAGACTTTAAAATACCACTTTAAAACATGGAAAAGACATGGTGAATTTTATGTTTTATCAATAAATTTCTAATAAAAAGAAAAGACTGTGCTTCAAATATAGGCCATAGAAATATGCATATACTTCTGCTAACCTATGTTTCAGATGGAAACTGAACTATCCATACAATCAGAGATGTGTACATATGATATCTTTCTCCAAGCAAAGGACCAAAAAAGAAAATATTGTTATTCTGAAGAAGACAATGAAAATATTCAATTGTAACCACATTACTCATGATTATTATGTTAAAACCATGGAATTTCTGCAGTTACTAAGCTTTAGCTTCAGGTCACACATTTCTGTTTTAAATTTCTTAGCATGGTTTAATGAAAGACACCTAAATACCTACATCTCCCCCTGATTAGCTATCTTGGAAAACTAATTAAGTAATCAATAAACAGAACAAGTATAAGTCAATAAGACTTCTGATAAGCAGGCATGATCTTAAACCTACAACAACACAGTTGTTAGCAATTATAGGGGAAGCTATATCTTAAACTTCATTAAAACACACTTGTAAAGCTATTAAATGTTATCTGAAAATGGTTTCTGTATTGTTTATAATGTGGCTCTTCATTACTAAGCTTTAACTCAGTCTATTTTTAAACACAGTAAATAATGATAGCACATTTTACCCAACTTAAGGTAATTTGCGGAGAAGGCAATGGCACCCCACTCCAGTACTCTTGCCTGGAAAATCCCAGGGATGGAGGAGCCTGATGGGCTGCAGTCCATGGGGTCGCAAAGAGTCAGACAGGACTGAGCGACTTCACTTTCACTTTTCACTTTCATGCATTGGAGAAGGAAATGGCAATCCACTCCAGTGTTCTTGCCTGGAGAATCCCAGGGACGGGGGAGCCTGGTGGGCTGCCGTCTATGGGGTCGCACAGAGTCGGACACGACTGAAGTGACTTAGCAGCAGCAAGGTAATTTGAATGACAACTACGTATTGTCCCTTTCATTTATTCATTCACTGAGCTAACACTCATTTCTTATATTTCTAATATGTGCCAGGTGTTTTGTTATTACTAAGACAGAAACATCAATATGTCACCTTATTGACCATCAGTCAGATTACAGTTTAGTGGAAGAGACAGACACACATAGAGAATAATTTAATTTATCATAATAAGTGGAAATGTACCCTGAATGCTCCCTAACCTCAGCAAAATGTTGGTAAAAACAAAATCATATTAGCATTCAAATTCAGTGTCTCTGGTTCAGAGACTCCCATCTACAAAACTGTAGGACTTAAGATGCTCCATCTCAAAGACTCTCAAATTATTTCTGGGAGTGCCTCCAGTGTCCAGTATAAATTCTTCACTGGTCATTTCCCATTACTCTGCCCCAGCATCCTTGTGAATGCTCATCGCCTCAGAGGACTCTGGAGGACTCCCTTCAGCAGTGGATCTCCTGCCAGTGCTCTTTATAAAACAGCGGCCCTCCCTCTGGTACTGTCTCGTTTTCCAAAAGCTGTTCACACCTAAGCATCCAAACAGGTCGACTTCACTCCTCCTTGTGCCAGAGCCGGAGTCTATTTTGCACAGGGACGCTAAGAGCACTGCTAGCCCAGACTCTGGCCACACACTGCCACCTGTGTAGTGAGCCTCTGACCCCTGTGTTAGTCCCTTGTGGGAAAAAAAAAAAAAAAATGTACATCTTACTCGTATTTACAGCTCTCCTTTTTTTTTTTTCCTAAGGGTTTGACCTGGTCACCAGAGTGGGGTCAAGAAACTGAGACCATGGCTCTCCATCATCCCTGACATTCCCCAGGAGAAACTGGACAGAATACCCTCCTTCCAGAATTCTTAAATCCACTCCATTCATATAAAAATCAGTCCATGCATATTAATGCCCTGGGGCTCCTCCAGTGCCTACAATCATTTGGTTACACAAAGCCACTGAGTTCCCTGCCTTAATGCCTAGTGTGTCCATATACTCCACTGCTTAAGCTTTACGTGTTACACTAATCATGTAAATGATAATGCCCATTATTTGATTTATAATTAAACCCCCTCTAGATGCCACTGCCCCTCCCTAAAACCACGTCATTTTTTAAAATTCTGCATAGATATTTTTTATAAGAATGCAAAGCTATGTATTATATTTTTTTCTGCCTACATATACTTTTAAATGCCTTTCCACTGATCTTATATAACCAAAGAGGACCATCTAGGGCTTTCCTGGGACAGACCCTGCGACCCACCACCACGTCTTCTGACTGCTTCTTTTTTTTTTTTTTTTTTATTTCTGACTGCTTCTTATAGGGAGAAAATCCAGAGCTTCCCAGGCCTCCCTGAGTCATGGAAACCTGGCTCAAGAATTACTGACGGAAAGGCTGTGAACATGTAGTGAGAAAACAGCATCTGGGCCAGGAGAATGGGTCACACTGTCAACAGTAAAGCGGCCATACGTCAGTCACAGAGTCTCCAGGTCCTCTGTGAAGCATCTAGATAACGATATCTGATGCACATGTCCAGAGCTGTTTTACAGATGCTAAAACCCCCACCAAACAGGAAGTAAACGACACGATGGCCATGGGCACAAGACTCTTGAACCTACTGAAGTCTGAGGATGGATAATGCTAACCCCTGCGATACCAAGCTGTCCTTCACCAACCAAGCAGAGGACTGTGCATGACCTGGCCACACACGCTGTGAGTCCCTTCCCTCAACTTGCCTTTTAAAGTGCTTTCCTGTAACTCAGCTGGGAGTCTGAGTTTTTTGAGCATCAGCTGCCGGCATTCCTTCTTTGGTACCTACAGTCAACGCTGCACTTCCCTTCACAACCTGGTGTCAATAGATTGGCTTTACTTTGTGCAGGGGAGTGGAGCCATGTCAGGCTTCTTACAGGATACTCCAACTTTCATTAAAGAAACTTTTAGATATACATTTTGGTATGGCAAGTGCAATGGATAAAATATTAGACTCTGATCCACTCTTAGGAAGGAATACAACAATTTACCATGGCAAAGAAAATATGTTCACTCCATATCATAAAATATATGATAAGAAGAGGTAGACAAGTACTATTCAAACTAAAATTAATGTTATTTTAAAAAATAAAATAATTCTCAATGTTTCTAATTTTAATGCTTTTTATATAACATTATGATTTAAATTACAGTATGCTAAATAAATATTAGTTTTATAAATTTTTAAAATTTACTTATACATTTATACTTTAGAGTAAGAGAGTTTTCGACATTCTGACAAGAATGCAAAGGTCATAGAGCAATCATAATTTTGCACAATGATTATCAAAATTATTTTGTGTAGTTTCAGCTTGCACAGTCGTTTTTATGGTCTCACACTCCCACTTTTGCCAACAAAGGTCCACATAGTCAAAGCTATGGTTTTTCCAGTAGTCATGTGAGAGTTGGGGCATAAAGAAGATTGAGCACCAACGTACTGATGCTTTTGAACTGTGGTGTTGGAGAAGACTCTCAAGAGTCCCTTGGACTGCAAGGAGATCCAATCAGTCCATTAAAGGGAATCACCCCTGAATATTCATTGGAAGAACTAATGCTGAAGCTGAAGCTCTCATACTCTGGCCATCTGACGTGAAGAACGGACTCATGTGAAAAGACCCTGATGCTGGGAAAGATTGAGGGTGGGAGGAGAAGGGGACGACAGAGGATGAGATGGCTGGATGTATCACCGGCTCATTGGACATGAGTTTGGGTAAACTCCAGGAGTTGGTGATGGAAAGAGGCCTGGTGTGCTGCAGTCCACGGGGTTGCAGAGTCAAACACAACTTAAAAACAGAGCCACATTCCCCTACAAAGTAAGAAATATCTGTACTCTCTTAATTCTTACCTTACAGCACATCAACCCCCAGTTTCCCATTTTCTTCCATGACCAATTCAACTACTTAGGCCTCCCAGCACATGTTACTCCACAGAAGTAACAATGCCAATGTTTCTAAGTCTCTTTAAGAAACAGATGGAAGTGAAATAAGGAGCTGATCCATCGTTACATATTCATTCAGTTGTGCAATAGTAAGTGGGTGTCCCTATCAAAAGCTCATTACCTGATTTGATTGACTGATTTTTTTTTTTTAAGCTAGAGAAACTACTCATTACTTTAGATTTATGAAGAACCAAGCTTGGAACAGGTTTAATTTTTACTACTTTTTTTAGTGGTATACCTTTCAGTCAAATAAATGCAAGAGAGGAATGTCTCTTGGACCATTTTTTTGACTCAATATGCCACATTTTTACATGCAGAGCTCTGGAAGCTGGATGGAATAATTAACATAAGGAGCCTGGGGCCTTTTCAAGGGAATGGAAAGATGACTGCAGAGAACAGGATACAATGTCACAGCCCCAGGAAATATGTATCCTGGGATATACGTGTGGGATTAAAAGCATTGTTCACTAAGATAAGACTCTGGTTGCTTGGGACTCTTTTGGCTTTGAACTCTCTGATCTGAGTTTATTATTAGGGAAATTTTCATGCCTTGAATAACTGCTACCTCTGCAGGCAACCTTTCAGCCAGTAGTAGACGCCACATTATAGTTTTGAGGATAATATAGCTTCAAGTTACTTGAAAGACACATACAGTCAAAAAAAAAAGGGCATGTCTGTCATGCAGATAAAACTGAACACAAGGGTTCAGGATGGGGAACACATGTATACCTGTGGCGGATTCATTTTGATATTTGGCAAAACTAATACAATTATGTAAAGTTTAAAAATAAAATAAAATTAAAATGTGAAAAAAAAAAATCTACTTTCCAGACACTCCGGAGCCTCCCACTCCTCCGCGACTGAGGACGACACCTATCTTGCAGCTACTCACCGAGCGAACAGTGCTTCCCACCGCCCTGTCAGCTCTGAGTCTCCTGGGACCAGCAGAAGTATGATGTCACCATGCTCCAGACACACAAACTTCACTAACGGATTTTGTTCACAGAAAGTTTCCTTTGTATCATCAGCAGGACCAGACAAGATGAAGTGCTGAATGACGCAAGGTTTCTCAGACCCATACGGGAAACCTCTGAATGGATTAAACAGCATTTGCAGAGAATATCTCTCTACAGTGATTCCCTGGTGGCTCAGAGGGTAAAGAGTGCCTGCAATGCGGGAGACCTGAGATCAATCCCTGGGTCGGGAAGATCTCTCCCCAGGAGAAGGAAATGCCAACCCACTCCAGTATTCTTGCTTGGAGAATTCCATGGATGGAGGAGCCTGGCGGGCTACAGTCCGTGAGGTTGCAAAGAGCTGGACACAACCGAGCGACTTCCCCTTCACTGTCTTTCACAATGGAACATAGGGTACAACTCTGAAGAAATGCTTTGTGGAAACAGGACGATGAAATGAACAGGACTATTCCATCTATTATGCAACCTTCAACATAGGACGAGGGCATCTACAGGACGCAAAGAGGAGATGGTCCGTTTGAAGAGAGAGAACTAAAGCTACCCACTGTCACCCTGCACACGGAGAGCCAACACCACACCTCGCTGTACTTTTTAACAAAATTCTCAGCAGACTCTTTAACTCCCCCACAACAAAGCACTGTCGAAGCTTTGTGAGGTGGCATTCTCCCCGATTCAGACAAGCGATAAACTCGGCTTTGTCTTATCAGCAGGTTCTGGTTGGTGATGGCCGGGGAGTGCCAGCCCACAGTCACATTAGCAAGCGGCCCAGAGGGGTCAGGACTTGGGTCAGTGACTGCCAGCTTCACTGATTTCTGGCCTCACTGCAAATTCAGGCCCGACCAGAAAGGGTCAAATACTCTCTCCAACCAGCCACAAAAGCTGTCCTCCAATCAGGACCATCTGCTTCCCGCTTCCCATGTCAACATCCTCAGAGAAATATGAACACCTTCCCAGACTGCTTTACTCTAAGCTTCCCCACTCCCTTCTGCCTCTGAGCCTCTGCCCAATACAATGATGGGGGCTGCCTCCACTCTAATGACCAGCTCAGACTAAACGGCCTCTGTTTTCCCCACTTCAGTAGTCCTCCTTGTTTTCTACAGGACTTGGTTTTTGACCACAGAATTTCAAAAATATCAGAGAAGCTTTTAGAAGGAATGATCTGGCAGCATACGCTTCAGAACTACTAATATTTTAGCCAAGTTTCTAATAGAAAGTGACAAACTCCCTGCCCATCCGGTAGTTTAAAAGTTAGTTTAGCTCTGGATACTACTAATTTCCTTACATGAAATCAGGATACAAAAAGCAAGCATTTCTGAACAACATAATCTAGTTCACATATAAAGTTCACCATCAAATCCTGCCTATTTAAAAAAAAAAAAAAGTTTTCTACTTTACTTCTCTCGTTTTTCATTCTTTAGTTCAATACCTGGTTATCTAATCACAATTCACTTTTACTTTCTTCAGCACCACTTACAATAATGCTAAACTCTCAATTTACTACCTTTAAATCCTTCTTAAATGTCAGTGATATTTTCCAGGTATCTATTTTTTCAAAAGGAATCAAAATAAGTTAAAAAGTAGACTATAGAGGCCTTTATTATTTTTTTTCTTATAGAGAGTGGAGAAGGAAAAAATATCCTGCAATTTCTTAGGCCAGAAAGAAAGAAAATCTACAACGTGCCTGCAGAGACAGGCATGTAATTTTTCTCCAGGGTGGATGACTACTCAGAAAAATCACGTTTCAGGTTGCTTTTGGTATAAAAAGTCAGAGCTTTCTGCAAACAAGAAAAGTGGAGAACTAATTTCAAACATAATAAAATGTGGAGAAACTAGGAAGAAGGAAAATAGTGGGGAAGGTTTCAGTCGTCGAAGGGTGGGAACTGTGAACCTAAGCACGTGTCACAAGCAGTGAGGACACGGATGTCCACTGACCAACGACAGCCTGGGGGAAATCTCAAGAGTGGGAATACCTTGGACTGTTAATAATATGCTAAGGATCAATTTGTTAGTTTTCTATACTGTACAACCCAAACTGCCTTTTTATTTTCCTAACATTTTATTTACTTATTTGGCTGCCCCTGGTCTTAGTTAGTAAACTTCCCTGTTGGCTCAGATGGTAAAGCGTCTGCCTATAAGGCGGGTCTTAGTTATGGCATAAGGGGTCTTTAGCTGCAGTACGTGGGGTCTAGTTTCCTGACCAGGAATCGAACCCAGGCTCCTGTGTTGGGAGCACAGAGTCTTAGCCACTGGACCAGAGGGAAGTCCCCCAGACTGGTTTTAGAAAAACTGTGCTACATTCAAGGGCTCTGTGATCATGAGTAATTTGAAGAACCAAAGAAAAGAGATGTATTTATATCAACCGAGAGTGTACAAAGATGTCAGAAGACTAAGACTGCAAAGGAAATGTGAAATCAGACCAAGAGGTGGGTGGAAGAAATGCAGATCCCAAGTATTTGTGTGGGGAAGTGATGACTGTTTTTATAATAATTGGGATGGAAACTTAGCTAACTTGTACTTACATGTTAAAGGAAGAATGAAGGCCAGAGAATTTGGGAACTCCAGGCAACACATGGTTCTGTAACTACAGCCATGTAAGAGCTAATCACTGGTGAGTAAAGACTCACAATTAGCAGTTGCTTTTTCTTTGTTTCTCTCTCTCTCTTTTTTTTTTTTTTCACAAATGACCCTTATTGGTGAGTTTGTTGGTATTGATAATGATTTATCTGGCTTGCACTGTAAGTCTAGAAGTAGTTCTTTTTCAATTCCTCTTTCTACTTTCCCCACTATCATATGAAGCAAAACGCAATATGCTGCTGCTGCCGCTGCTAAGTCGCGTCAGTCGTGTCTGACTCTGTGCGACCCCAGAGACGGCGGCCCACCAGGCTCCCCTGTCCCTGGGATTCTCCAGGCAAGAACACTGGAGTGGGGTGCCATTGCCTTCTCCAATGCATGAAAGTGAAAAGGGAAAGTGAAGTAGCTCAGTCGTGTCTTGACTCTTAGCGACCCCATGGACTGCAGCCTACCAGGCTCCTCCGTCCATGGGATTTTCCAGGCAAGAGTACTGGAGTGGGGTGCCATTGCCTTCTCCGAAAATGCAATATAGAAGTAATTAAAAAAAATATTAGCATTCTAATATTCAAAGCACCCAAGCGTGATGAGGACAGGGAGGACTGAATGAAAAGCTATTTCCTGAGGGTTTGAGGTCAGGTTTTAAACTGGGTTTTCTCAGTTAACAATCCCATGTTAGTAGGAAAAATCAGAGAGACTCAAATTTCAAATCAGTGCTATGCTAAGAATAGAATAGCATCCGTTTGTAAACTTGTAACCTGGGGTTCCAGGATAGATGTGTTTGAAGATTATGTATGTACACATATACATGCATTTAACATAAATATGTTCACATACATACATATATTTTCATACATATACAAATTCCATATGTGTATATTCCACATATATATCCTGTATACACAGCTAATATATATTCTTAACATATTCACTATAGAATATATATATTCCCTATATGCGTGGATTACATATACAATTATATCTTTATTTTAATTACTTTCTTGGAATTGAGCCATGAGGAATTTGAAGTAATATCCTTTCTTATCTAACAGCTCATTAGAGAAAGCATAATTGATTATCATGCAGCTTCATTGAGATTCTACAAAAATATAATGCGATTTTACTGATTATGAATTGAGATAGAAATTGTCATTTTTTTCAAAGGCAAGCCCTTCCCATTCAAATGATAAGCCCTCTTGAAACTAGATGCCAATTATATTTACAATAATTTCCATAATTAACATACATCGCATGATATTTAACTAGCTTTGTTAGTTTTCTCAATCAGCAATAAAGTCATGTTATTAACAAGTCAATAAAATGTCAGCTTTAGTTCCTAGGCAATGATTTAAAATAATTATTTTTATAATTAATATTTTTTAGGGACAAAAATATGTGATGTTTGGATATCCATAATATTTATGAAAATTTATATATTACATTAAAAATCTATTAATGCTTGCTCATTTATTCCACATACCTTCTAAGACCAGTTTAAATGTCCCTTATTTTCCAAACTTCTATATATTTCTGCTGAGCAAGAACTTATTGAATGCCTACTATGGTCAGGTCCATGGTAAATTCTGAGAAGATTAAATGTAAACAGTGTTCTCACAGATCTTTTTTTAAGTGAGACTAGCCCTGCCTCGGGGCTTGGCAGTCAGAAGACATGTAATGAACTTAAGTTACCCTCCCTCACCCCTCCCGAATTTCACCCCTTTGTTCAAGCCTCTAGTTAAATACACAGCATTGAAACTGCGTGTTTTATGACTGTTCTGTCTAGAATGAGCGTGTAGGGTTTCATATCAGTATTTCAAACCCAACGAACATACACCGTCTGTGTCAGAACAGGCAATCGCCTCATTAATTATTTGAAAGGCAACAGGAGGATAAAATTAACAGACAAAGAAAAGAAAGACCTGGAAGGAGAATTACATTTCAATGTGCTACTTCTCTCCAGTGATTTATGACTCCTTCTGAGAAAAACTGAAGCTTTCAGAATTTAATGAACACGTAGGAATGGGGACGCTTTTAAAAAGACCAAGTGTGCAAACAAGAGGTGACGGCGGATGTGTTACAACCAAGAGCATTTAATGTAACAAGCGGAAACATTTAAGATACACGCCGGGTGTGCTGAGGTGTGGCGGCGGGGCGGGGGTGGGCAGTCAGAGAAGAAAGGTTTTCTTTCTTTAGTCAGAGGTTTGACTGTTATTTAATGTTTCCTGTAAAATACTTATCCTCTCCTTTACTCCCTCCAATGAGCAGTGAGTGTCTTCTATGCAACAGAAACGTCAGTGTCTAATATTTCACTAAAGCTAAGACACAGCAATTCCTTCTGCCTGAAGCCAAAATGAAGAAAATACCTTCGAACTAGACATATTCTCTTACTGCAGCTGCTCTTATTCAAAACCAAGGAATTCACTCACAACCAGGTTTGAAATGTATAGGGAAAAACAAATACCTGGATTTGCAGTTAAGTCTTGATACATTTTACTGATTTTTCTCCCATTTGTGAACTGTTAAGCAGAGTGACACTGCGGTTTTGTTTTGAAAACAATATAAACAGTTTAAGAGAAAAAAGAAAACTTGAAGAAGTGACAATTGCCAACAGAGGAATTGCAAATGGACAATAAATACATGTTTTAAAGTTCATTCTCACTGGTAATTAGAAGTATGATATTCATTCTGCAGTTAAAAATTGGTCAAAATACAAATACCATTTGATATCACTTTGTGTATAATCTAAAATGTGAAAACAAATGAACTTATCTAGAAAACAGAAGCAGACTCCCTGACATAGGGACAGACCTGTGGTTACCAAGACGGAGGTGGAGTCGGGCGGCACGGACAGGGAGCTCGGGATTCACAAAGGCAAACCATTTACGCACAAGGACAACGGAATCATTTTGCTGAACTCCAGAAACTAGCACAACACTTAAATCAACTATACTTCAATAAAATAAAGTTGTAAAACATACACTGTTCAAAATAAAAGCTGAAAATAGCCCCTTGTTCTTTGGAAGGAATGATGCTAAAGCTGAAACTCCAGTACTTTGGCCACCTCATGTGAAGAGTTGACTCATTGGAAAAGACTCTGATGCTGGCAGGGATTGGGGGCAGAAGGAGAAGGGGATGACAGAGG
>NW_011494805.1:3832002-3840459 GCF_000754665.1 Bison bison bison | reverse complement strand
GATGACAGAGGATGAGATGGCTGGATGGCATCACCAACTTGATGGACGTGAGTCTGAGTGAACTCCGGGAGTTGGTGATGGACAGGGAGGCCTGGCGTGCTGTGATTCATGGGGTTGCAAAGAGTTGGACACGACTGAGCAACTGAACTGAACTGAACCACACCCATATTGACACTCAAATAGGAAAATGGAACCCCTCATGCCCTAATGGTGACAACACAAATTAAAACAGAACATTCCGATATTCTGACAGTGATTTTCTACTATGATTCAAATTGTGAAAGCATTCTTGCACTCGCCATGCAATTCACAGCTCTTGCTTAAGAATTAACGTTATGAGATGTCCATTGATGAAGATAACCTTGACTAAACTTTAGTCAGAAATCTTTCTGACTCTAGGCTCTAACTTCCCTTTTCTTGGAGTGTTTACTTTAGAAAAGTTGGAATTGCAAAATCTCTGTCTGTCCTTTGAGGTATAAATCTGTTTTAGAAGCCTTTTGCTACTTTTCAGTTCAGTTCAGTCGCTCAGTCGTGTCCGACTCTTTTCGACCCCATAAATCGCAGCACCCCAGGCCTCCCTGTCCATCACCAACTCCAGGAGTTCACTCAAACTCATGTCCATCGAGTTGGTGATGCCATCCAGCCACCTCATCCTCCGTCGTCCCCTTCTCCTCCTGCCCCCAATTCCTCCCAGCATCAGAGTCGTTTCCAGTGAGTCAACTCTTTGCATGAGGTGGCCAAAGTACTGGAGTTTCAGCTTTAGCATCATTCCTTCCAAAGAAATCCCAGGGCTGATCTCCTTCAGAATGGACTGGTTGGATCTCCTTGCAGTCCAAGGGACTCTCAAGAGTCTTCTCCAACACCACAGTTCAAAAGCATCAATTCTTCGGTGCTCAGCCTTCTTCACAGTCCAACTCTCACATCCATACGTGACCATAGGAAAAACCATAGCCTTGACGAGACGTGCCTTTGTTGCTACTTGAAGTCCCAGCGAAATCTTTCTCAAGGGCCTGGGAGCCGTTGTTAGAAATGTGACACCAGAGGAGACAGCATCCCTATCTCCCGCGTCCGTGAGAGGGGGAGAGTCTAACTCCCGCCTACACTTTGCTGCAAATTATAGAACTACCTCCTGACACAAAGGTGAAAGAAAATTTGCTTTTCCTTTGGGTAAAAACGTTTAGCAAATGCAGATGGCCTCTAGTCTCCCTCTCACCCCAGCATTTAAAAGTCCTCTTGCCCTTCACTTCTTAAAAGAGTTGATTTCAGTTCTGGTCTCTCTCCAGTTCAACTCCTGGGTCAGGAAGATCCAGTGGAGAAGGGATGGGCTACCCACTCCTGTCTTGGGCTTCCCTGGTGGCTCAGCTGGCAAAGAATCTGCCTGCAATGTGGGAGACCTGGGTTTGATCCCTGGATTGGGAAGATTCCCCGGAGAAGGGAAAGATTACCCACTCCATATTCTGGCCTGGGGAATTCCATGGACTGTATAGTCCATGGGGCCACAAAGAGTCAGACACGACTGAGTGACTTTCACACCCTCTCTCCACTACTGTGATAGCTTTAAATAAAGTCTGCCTTTCCTGTTTAAGTTTGTGCAGTGCAATTTTTAGTTTGGAAGCATAAAAAGGTATATGCAACTGTATTTATGTGTGATTTTTGATAGCAAAAAGAAAAATATTACATGTTCAGTGATAAAAATTCCTTAAATTATAAGAATTATGAAAAAAATAAAATACATCAGAGGAATTTTTTTTTTTTCTTTTTACAAATCTCTACACACAGATTTTTAAGTAGAACTCTGTAGGGAAGTGAAGTATAAAATTAAACTGCTGCCTCTGCTGCTGCTAAGTCTCTTCAGTTGTGTTCGATTCTGTGCGACCCCGTAGACGGCAGCCCACCAGGCTCCCCCGTCCCTGGGATTCTCCAGGCAAGAACACTGGAGTGGGTTGCCATTTCCTTCTCCAATGAATGAAAGTGAAAAGTGAAAGTGAAGTCGCTCAGTCATGCTTGACTCTTAGCGAGCCCATGGACTGCAGACCACCAGACTCCTCCATCCGTGGGATTTTCCAGGCAAGAGTACTGGAGTGGGGTGCTACTGCCTTCTCCATAAAATTAAACTACCATGCACTTATTCCCATTCTTTGGATCAGCTGGCTAATCACTGTTTCAAACAGGGCAATACAAGGCAATACTGACCCAGGGTTACAACCTGGGTCTCCTGCCTTGGAGGCAGATTCTTTTCTGTCTGAGCCACCAAGGAAGGCCAACAGAACAATAATACACAACTAAAATGCAAAATGAACACCAAGTGGCATTATAAATCTTCCATATGTGCAGAATTTCATGCAGTTGATGATTGTGAAGTTCTTAACTATTTGTGTAGCAAATGAACCGCTTGAAAATTGAGGTCCTATCAGGTTGGAACAGATAGCAGCTGAAGAAGAGAAAATCAGCAATGATGATATGCCAGACACCTTCAATGATTTGAATACTGTAGGATTAAGAGATACCGTGGCACGGTGGTCTTCAAACTTGGCTGTGGGTTGGAGCCAGCCTGGGGGATAATAAAAACTACTGGTGCCGGGGGTGTGGCCTGAGGGTTGAAACCTATTTAAAGGCCCCAGATGTTTCTAAAATGCAAAAATACTACAGAACCACCACTGTAACCGACAGTCTTGGTGCTCTGCGTGCGTCCCTCCACGTCAGCTCACTGTCTGCACGTACGCGCTGTCCTGACTTCCAACCTGAGATTCAGCCTGGGGGCTTTCTCTGCCCACTGGAGCTGCATTAATTTCCTTACTCCTTTTATTTCAGAAAACCAGCCGTCCTTGCTTTGCATAGTTCTATGGTAACTGAGATTTGATGGTAACACGACTTGATCTTAGTAATCACAAAACTGGGCCAAGCGAGGGTTGCCCGCATGTCTGCCATCACAAGAAGCCCAGGCTCCAAGGTCGTGGTTCAGCCCCAACAAAAACCTTTTACAGCTTTCCACATCCCCCGATGGACACCACCCACCACTCTCCAATTCTGAAGTCGCTAGATTTTTCCAGAATTCAGGTTTGATTATCAGCAAACTTCTTTACCCACAAACATTCTGCTCTGGATATTTTAATCATCCTTACTCTAATGAACTCCTGTCTGTCCCTGAGAACAATGCTTCTCTCACAGCCCTTTAAATCAAGGTGGCTGTTTTCTCTCCCACAATCCTTGAAACAATAGCTTTTCCTGCTAGCCACTATCAGTTCAGGTCCCTCCATGCTTCCTAAAATCTCCTGTTGTGAAATCAGATACGACCTATAACCCCTCATCATTTTACTAATCTACCAACCACCTTGTCAACTGCCCTCCTTCCTGCAGGACGTCAGCTCATGGTTTCTGTCACTCTCTCCAGCTCTGACTCATAATTGCTGGTGAGTTCAGTGATCTTTGCAATAAACTGGGGCCATAATCTCTTGACCTCTTCTTTCCCATGAAGCAATCCCCACCCTATCTCTTCCACTCCCACCCCATCTTTGCTTTTTTATTTATCCAGGTTAATTGTTGACCCATCATAAAATGATAACTTTTTGTATATACACCCAACTCCTCAGCATCCTTAACACTCCTTAAGCGATCTCTTGCCCCACTGTACTCACACAGCAAATATCAGACTTGCATACATTTATCTCTCCCCATACTCTGCTTCTGCTTGCACATAATCAAACATAGACGGAGAAAAAGACAAAACTGTGCCTAATGGCAACTCCACCTTTTCAGTTATGCAAATCAAAGGTATTTAGGTTATGCTTGACTTCACTCTTTCTCTCATAAATTCAAATCTTAGCAAATCCTGTCAGTTAAACCATCCAAGTATACATGATAGCTTGCCACCATTTCAATTCTACCATGGTATAAACCACCCTTGATTCTCACTGTTACTATTGCAATAGCCTCTTCAGTGGTCTCCCTTGTTTCCATCAGCTCAGCATGCATAGGCACTTTTTAAAATTGACGAGGTATCCTTTCAAAATCATGTTACTCTCCTACTCGAAACTCTCCAGAAGCTTCTACTATCACTCGGTGAAAAGGGCTTCACCATCGCACCAGTCGCCTCTATTACTCTGGCTCGGTTTTCTGAGTGTTCTCTCTTACTCTCATCAGGCACACAGACCTCCCTGCCATTTCTCTCACACGTGAGACACACTTTCACCCCAGGGCCTCTGCACTTCTGTTTCCTGAATGAGAATCATTTCCCCTAGATCCATATAACTCTCGTCTCCTTCAGGGCTTTATCAAAAGTCATCTTCTCCATCACTACCTAATTGCAAATTGTAACCTCTCCATCCCAACACTGCTGACTTCCCTTCCACGCTCCATGGCATTTGTAACCATTCATCACACCATATAATTTATTTTTGTTTATTCATTATCTATTTTCCTTTGGTAGGTTTGTCCTTGGATTTAGTCCCTGCATCTTGAAAATGTGGTATAAAGTGTAGATGTTAGTAACATTTTTTGCCATCTAACAATTAGCTCCTTATGCATTATTAATGCTACCTCTTAAATCACAGAACATATTATCTAATCTTTGGAACAGTTATACTTAAATGACTTTTTAAATTTTTGAACTCATGTAAAGATATTTTTTAACTGTGTTTTTTAAGTGTACCACTGTAAGTCTGATTGAAGTTCCTAGATCCTCAATGGTATAAGATAGCAATATCTGAAATTTGAAGAATATCCAAAATCTCATGGAGGGTGAATTAATGTGTTGAAATGTAAAATGAATTTACTAAGTTTTGCTTTCCAGCATCACATACAAGTATATTTTTCTCCTCTCATTTCTCCTTCCCTCTTTTCTCTTCAACTCTCCATTCCTTTGTACTTCACTTTTTTTTCCCCCCAGAGAAGTGAATTCACTTGAATATTTCAGTTTAAATACAGACACTCAGCCAGGCTTTGTGTTGAAAATACTCCTAGCATTAGAAGTGACACTAATTTTAGGGTTCCAAATTACAGTATCTTTCACTGCAATTAATATAATTCAAAGTGAATGTTTTAAGATAATGGGGAAAATCACTAGTTAGAAAGAAAGACTTTGGCCCTAACCATTTTTTTGCCGTTATTGGATATGAAGGGTCTCTTCCAAATGAGTTTTAACCTGTGCCTCTTCATCTAATGACTTCATAGGCTCCTTTAATCCAAATATCTCCCGGAAAGGCCAGCCTGACTATGATAACATTAAATACTGTTAATCATCTACAAACTCTCTGCACTGAAAATTTTTTAATACTTCTGCAAAGCTCTCCTTCAACAATTCTATTATGAAATAGCAAAAATATCTAAACAACAAAAAATAAAGCCTGAAAGCTATATAACTGGTCCTTAAATATTTCTAAGTGATGTATTTAAGAATCTAAACATTTCATTATTTAACTGGAAATGCCCTGGCTTGTTTAACAAAACACCAGTGTCACTGTTATAAGAGAATAAAAATGAGTTTTATATAGCCAAACATTATACGTTTCTTTAATGCTAAACCACAGATGGCTTTAGAGGCTAAACAACAATAGTTGAACCAGAGCAATTTTCTGCATTACTGCTTGACTTTCTGAGAATAACTAACGTTTTACATAATGGAAAATTGGAAGAAAACAGTATTACTAAATTAGATATTTTCACACCTGGCAATCTGAGGAAGGAAAGACTTTATGCCTATCATTTTAAAAAATTGCATCTCATTGCAATATTTCCTTTAGCCACATTTTATTACAGAACAGGAATAATTCTCTGAAGCCTACTTTGGCAAATATTTCCATCTGTTTGTTGTTTAATCTTTTATTTACCCTTTAAAACAAAACTACAGTGTGTTTGATAAAATGATAACCTATTGTAATTGATTTTTAATATGCTGTCCTGTAATCTCTTTAATTTCTTAACTGGTCTAGAAATAATATTCTGTTTAATAAATAGAATCAATACCTCTTACTATTCCATTAGAATATTTCTTCATTTCTAACCAGGAGAATTCTTTGGCATCATGTATACTCCAAGTTTCCACCTCAGAAGAAATTTTGAGTCTTTCATATATGCCACCCTCTGCCCCCTTGTCTTAGGGAAGCCCAGAAGCCTTGCTGATAATAAGAGTAACAAATCTATAAGGGATGCTTATAGCACCCAACTAACTGTGGCCCAAATCATAAGAATATTATTTGATTAATAAAATGATGTCTGGCTCCAAGTTTCATTCACTGGCCATACAAGGACCTAAATCCTTTTAACCAATTGCAACATCATGTTGGGATTTCTACTTCAGTTTAATTATATGATGATCATCACAAGATGGATTCTACCTCTCCAGGATCATGTTCCCATACTGTAATCCCAGGAACAAAGTAGCAGTGGAGAAAAAATGGAATGGTTGTTTTCATTAGAGGAGGAGGAAACATGGATGCACAAACATGATTTCTGCTCCAGCAACTTGACCCAAGTCAAGAGGAAAAGCAGCAGGTCAGCGACGTCCATGGAAAACGCCCAGCAGCAGGCTCAGGTTAACTCCTCATTCTCCACTCAAAAATTGTGCATTATCCTAATTTGCTGGCACAAATTCTTTCTGAATCCTTTCTGCAAACTTGTTTTAAGAACCTAGGCCACTAAAAACCAGGGAAGAGAAGCGTCTAACTTCTATGCCAACCAGGACTAAAGCAGATAATTCACTTAGTCAAATGCTTTACTCTATCTGTCAAGTTCAAATGGTTCTCTTGGCTCACCTGACTTTTGAAAATTTAAAAAAACAAAAGAATTCTGTTAATTCCCCATTCTGTGTTTGGTCCAGCCCATAAAGTCTGGGTGACACACGCATGGTGACTTGATCTTGCCAACCTCACATATTTTATTTATTTTTCTTGCTTGGATGTCTGCTCCTCTGCCATTAAAACAGCATTCTCCTTTGGTTACTACCAATGGCTCAAGAAAAATGGCAAAACAAATATATAAAATGTCCTTGCAAACTGTGGTGGAGTGTCTGTGCAGCTGAAGGAAGAACATTAGGGTTAGGAGCCATTCCCACTCCCCACCCACGGCTGCCTTTCTGTGCCCAGCAGGCCAAAACGTTCAGAGCTTGCAAAGGATGGCAACAGAGGGTAAGGAGAAGGGGGAAAATCAACTCTGTTTCATATACTCACTAATTCATCCAAATATGCTTCTATAATTATTACCTGCCAGCCATATTACTGGAGAAGGCAATGGCACCCCACTCCAGTACTCTTGCCTGGAAAATCCCATGGATGGAGGAGCCTGGTAGGCTGCAGTCCATGGGGTCTCGAAGAGTCGGACACGACTGAGCGACTTCACTTTCCCTTTTCACTTTCATGCATTGGAGAAGGAAATTCAACCCACTCCAGTGTTCTTGCCTGGAGAATCCCAGGGACGGGGGAGCCTGGTGGGCTGCCGTCTCTGGGGTCGCACAGAGTCGGACACGACTGAAGCGACTTGGCGGCGGCGGCAGCAGCATACTCCTAAGCACTGGGCATATACTGCAGAACAGAGTGGTAGGGTCCCTGGTCGTGTAGAACCTTTAATCTAGTGAGAAAGTGAGCCTGCAACCAACAAAGATCCATAACCAACATTTTCTTCAGTCCTATAAATGTGCATATACGCCATGTAGCACATGTAGTAATAACGGGCAAACTGGATTAAGGAAGCAACGTGGAGGCACTTCCCAGGGGAGTAAGGTCTCTCCAGGAATGTGCTTCTTAAGGACTGAAGGACCGAGGAGGACAGACCCATGAAGGGTAAGAGGAGGAAGGCATTTCCAAGGA
The DNA here is from genome assembly GCF_000754665.1 of Bison bison bison. Taxonomy (NCBI): domain Eukaryota; kingdom Metazoa; phylum Chordata; class Mammalia; order Artiodactyla; family Bovidae; genus Bison; species Bison bison. The sequence continues at coordinate 3,832,660 of NW_011494805.1, read as the reverse complement.
GAAGAAACATCTTGAGAGAGCAAAGAACCTGGTCTGTCCAGAGAAGTGAAGGGATACCTCCAAGGCCGAAGCACATGGTTCAGAGAGAAGAGTGGAATTAAGATGAAATAAAAAGGTAGGCAGGGGATAGATCATGATGTAATTTAGAATCAGGGTTTAGTTCAAGTAAAATGGGAAATCACTGGAGGCTTTCAAATGAGGGTAGGAGGACAGGGTAAAATCATTATATGAGAGTAAGTGGATATTATTATTATAAAATTGTGTTATATATAATACATAGTATGATTATGACTATTATTAACATATGTATATATATGAATTTATACATATAATGTATAAATACATATAAATGTAATATATGTTTATATGTTATGCATATATATGCATAATGTATTAATATACATTGATATCAGTTCAGTTGAGTAACTCAGTCATGTCTGACTCTTTGCAACCCCATAGACTGCAGCACACCAGGCCTCCCTGTCCTTCACCAACTCCCTGAGTTTACTCAAACTCATGTCCATTGAGTTGGTGATGCCATCCAACCATCTCATCCTCTGTCGTCCCCTTCTCCTCCTGCCTTCAATCTTTCCCAGCATCAGGGTATTTTCCAATGAGTCAGCTCTTCACATCAGGTGGCCAAAGTATTGGAGTTTCA
>NW_011494805.1:3798523-3831902 GCF_000754665.1 Bison bison bison | reverse complement strand
CTCTCATGAGTCTTCTCCAACACCACAGTTCAAAAGCATCAATTCTTTGGCACTCAGCTTTCTTTATAGTCCAACTCTCACATCCATACATGACCAGTGGAAAAACCACAGCTTTGACTAGACAGACATCTGTTGACAAAGTAACGTCTCTGCTTTAATGTACTGTCTAAGTTGGTCATAATTTTTCTTCCAAGGAGCAAGCATCTTGTAATTTCATGGCTGCAGTCACCATGTGCAGTAATTTTGGAGCCCCCAAAAATAAAGTCTGTCACTGTTTCCAATGTTTCCCCATCTATTTGCCATAAAGTGATGGGACTGGATGCCATGATCTTAGTTTTCTGAATGTTGAGCTTTAAGCCAACTTTTTCACTCTCCACTTTCACTTTCATCAAGAAGCTCTTTAGTTCTTCACTTTCTGCCATAAGGGTGGTGTCACCTGCATATCTGAGGTTATTGATACTTCTCTCAGCAATCTTGATTCCAGCTTGTGCTTCATCCAGCCCCGCGTTTCTCATGATGTACTCTGCATATAAGTTAAATAAGCAGGGTGACAATATACAGCCTTGATGTACTCCATTTCCTATTTGGAACCAGTCTGTTGTTCCATGTCCAGTTCTAACTGTTGCTTCTTGACCTGCATACAGATTTCTAAGCAGGCAGGTCAGGTGGTCTGGTATTCTCATCTCATATATATATGTATATACATATATGTATAATATCTCATTACCTTTTAGTGCTTTCAGGTGGCTAGATTAAAGAAAAAAATTTAGGGTAGAGCTTTAGGATAGACTAGTTTCTGTTGAACTTTCTAAAAACTCTTTGATAATTCATATGCTAGAGTTTGAAGAAGATGGTAGCAGAATAAAGTATATAGCAAATGTCAAGGGAGTGAAGTTAAACAGTAGTATCGACTCAAAGAAGAACATTTGAGGTAGTTACATTTGGCATTCTTTTTTTCATTCATGTGTTTTAAAAACCTACATTTTTTAGCCATTTTTGAAAAAAAAAAAAAACATACTCAAGTGTGGGGATAGAACTATTCCTTCCCACTTGTCTCTCCAAGAGAAGATGATATTTAAGACAGATGGAGCAACATTAATATGATGAATCCACACTGGACAAAATTAAATAAAATTGCCTTTGTTCATATATCTAGAAATTCTCCAGTTGTACTTAGGACATTCCAGTGTCCTGGCTGCTTTTAAGAAACTGTTCCACTTAGATCTCCTACCACAAGCTGGGTCTTCAATCCAGAGCAACGCTTAGAAAAAGGAAGCCAGGACTCAGGCCTAAGAAACTTCCCCTTCTGAGCAGCTTAGCCCCCATTTCAAGTCTATTGAAAGCTGCATGGCTACCAGTGCGATTCTCACTCATGCTGCCTCCACCCAGCTGATAACACACATCCCCCCAGTGCCAGGGAAGTGTGGAAACACGGCTCACAGCAGCCCAGCGCACGAACACTGGAAAGTGAACTCAAGTGACAAAATCAGTCTGATTGCTCTCCACATTTGTACATCATGGGGTCACAACAAATGTATTATCTCCTCCCAAAAGAGATTTGTTTTCACACAGCTTAACCACTTATGGGAGGGAACACACCATTTCCCCCAAAGAACTTTATGAATCTACTAATATGACCTAGTGTGTGCACGTGTGTGTGTGTGTGCATGCGTGTGTGTGTGTGTGCGCATATGTGCGTGTGTGTAGATAGACAGACAGATACGGACTTCCCAGGTGGTCCTAGTAATAAAGAACCTGACTGCCAATGCAGGAGACATAAGAGACACCTGTTTGATCCCTGGGTCAGGAAGATCCCCTGGAGAAGGAAATGGCCACCCACTCCAGTATTCTGGCCTGGAGAATCCCATGGACAGAGGAGCCTGGAGGGCTACAGGAAACAGATACTCCCCTGAGGACTACAGAAATACAGCCCAGCCAACACCGTGGCCTCAGACATTTAATCTCCAGAACAGTAAGAAAATGAATGTGTCTTGCTTTAAGTTAAAAATAGAAAAAGGAAATTACTACACTTAATTTTCATTTTCTTCATAGCACTTGCCTTCACCTGATTGCCTTGTTTCTAAATTGTATTTTTTTTACCAAAATTTTCACCAAATTTGAATATAAAATTCCTAATGTAGGCACAGAGCTTATCTATGTTGTTGGCTGCCAAACCCCAGCACTAGAAATAATGTCCTGTACATAGTACCTGCTACATTAGTGCTGAAGAAGTAAACAGGAGAGGTAACAGAGACACAAAAAGATATGGAAATGCACATTAAACTTTGTTCCTCTGACAACTGTGTGCTTTCTTCACGGTTACGTCAGTGTTGTTTACTTCTTGGAGGAAAAATTGATGAGGGTAAACATGTTTTTGTATAAAATTACAATGCAGTAAGTGTAATTGCTTTCCTGAAAAGCCTAAAATTCACTGGGGTGCACATATTAAATCATTTTACTTGTTCTCTAATTTCTAATCTATTCTTCTCTGCCCTGCTGCTGCTGCTAAGTCGCTTCAGTCGTGTCCGACTCTGTGCAACCCCATAGATGGCAGCCCACGAGACTCCCCTGTCCCTGGGATTCTCCAGGCAAGAACGCTGGAGTGGGTTGCCATTTCCTTCTCCAATGCATGAAAGTGAAAAGTGAAAGTGAAGTCGCTCAGTCGTGTCCAACTCTTCTCGACCCCATGGACTGCAGCCCACCAGGCTCCTCCGTCCATGGGATTTTCCAGGCAAGAGTACTGGAGTGGGGTGCCATTGCCCTAAAGTATGTTTAAATTTAGCCCGATTTAAACTTTAAACACCATCACTAAGATTCATGTCTTCCTCATCCTCAGTGATTTCTCCTTAAAGTCCTTTCCATCCCACTGTGGTCTGCTTATCATGACACAGGGCTGAGTCAACAGGATGACTTACAACAGGCAAGCCTGGATCAGATGCCTTTTAGTAACTTTCAAGATGCATGCTTAAACTCTACTACTTCAATAGTTTCTCAGGTTACATAACTGAAAAATGGAGAAGACAGCTTTCTTACCATAAAAAGAAGTCAAGATTCAAAAAGCACAAATTATAAGAAAGAGCTTTTCAAACTGCAGAGTGCTGTGGAGGCAAGAGTCTAGAAGAAGAGGGAAGAGAAATCACGTGTTCTAAGCCATGCTATGGTCCACAAAGACACCTGGAAACGATTCACAGCATTTAACCTTCCCAAGTGCAACTGAGTGCAGGAGAACTTGGGGCTCAAAGACAGTGAGAAGAAACCATGTCCATATTCATGCTGGCTGATAAGTGTCAGAGCCGGGATTCAAAGTCTGTCTCCAAAGCTCAACTTCTTTCCAAAGCCTTAAAAGTTATTAACAAATAAACAGAAAACAAGCAGCTTATTATCAATGGGTTCTTTTTACTTCAAAGGTTATGTCTCATACACAAACCATATATATATATGGCACAGTGAAATGTTTATGTTTTAAGAGCATATACATAATAATGAAAGCAATATGATTTCTCATATCCCATTGAGTGCAGGCTACTGAGCTTGAGTTGAAAGATACCATATTGTTTTTAAAAATGAGTTTGCCTGGGCGCAGCTTGCGGCTGCAGGGCTGGGTTCCTACGGGGCGGATTGGCGGCCCTGGTTCCGGGGCGGGGGCGGGGGGAGAACTGTCCAGCAGGTGAGGGGGCGGGCAGAGCTGTCCAGCCCGGGGAAAAAAAATAAATAAATAAATAAATAAAATAAAAATGAGTTTGTGCAAGTAAGCTTCATTTCTTCCTTAAAGGACCAAAATACAAAGAGTGTCTCAAGGCCATCGACTCCTAGTTAGCTCACGTCAGGCATGACATCCATGAAGAACTCACTAAGAAATTAGAAAAATGGATCAGATGGGCTACTGCATCTTTCCAAAGGCTACCTCTGAGAAAGAAATAATGTTCCATTGATTTTGGAAATGTAAGTTATTTGTATAAGAATTCTAAATGTAACACTGGTATCCAATTCATCTGCATCTGCCCTTCCCGATGCAGTTACAAGGTAGTGTGTTAGCAGGTGAAGTACTTTGATTGGATGACACAACATACTCAACAAATAGCAGGCTAAATCTTCAAAAATATGAGAGGCTGAGAGATGGAAAGGTGATTGTTTCAAACTTTCCTAGCATCCTTTCCTCCCTTTGAAAACTGTTCCTCTTTCTACTCTATCTTGTTTTCCAGTGTAATCCTGGAGCACGGAGACAGTGTTTCTTTAATATTTTTAATAGAACTCTATAAAAAATATACACAGCGTATTAGGCATAAAGGCTAAAGAAGTTGATTTATAGCTTACATGTCTGCGTATCACACCACCTGCTGGGTTGTAGCTCATCGGCACAAGAGAAATACCAGCCCCAAGTAGTGTTCGTTACAGGGTCTTGATCCCGGGACACAGATAACTGGCCCCAGGGCGGACACCTGACCGAATCCTGCACTGTCAGAGAACGTCTTGGGGATTTTCCACTCTGAGGGTCAAGATCTCTGCAGCGGATCCTTGAGGACTGTCTCTCTCAGGCCACATGGTGAAGACCTACTGTAGGACGAGGTAGGGCAGAGTCTGGACAAAGCTCTGGACTCTCATGCAGCTTTGCTTTTTGACCTTCTTTTCAGTAATATAGGAATCTTTCTGTAAAATCTCAATTTCTTCTGGGCTCGTACAAATTGGATTTCCATGAGCCATAGACAAAGAATTTCTGAATCATACAAAAACATCAAGACCAAAGGAACAGTCCCTCATGGCATCAACATTTTTATGAATGTCAGTGGTAAGGCTAAAAACAAAAAGTTTTCAATTTACTTTAGTGTTCAAAACAGAAATCGTAGATACAAACACCTGTGTTTGCAGTCTTACGGTGTGTGTGCAGAGTTGTGTGTGACTCTTTAAAACTTTATGGATTGTAGCCCGCCAGGCTCCTCGGTCCAGGGATTTCCCAGGCAAGAATAGCGGACTGGGTTGCCATTTCCTTCTCCGGGGGACCTTCCCAACCCAGGGACAGAGCACACGTCTCCTGCGTCTTCTGCACTGGCAGGTGGATTCGTTACCACCAGCGCCACGTGGGACGCCAGTTTCACTTTGGAGAATGAAAAGTCTATTCTTCCTTCTGAGCTACTTCTCTAAATATTACCCAAGAGTGAGTAAACTTAGTTTTAAGATACTACATTCAGATTATGCAGAGTACTAATTACAGAATATGCAGCTAGGTCTCTGAATTTAACCAACAGAGGACATCAGTGTATCTTCCCTCTCAATTATTAGATTTTAATAATACTCAGATAGCAAAGCAAAATAATAATAGTAAATAAAATATCATAAAAACAAGTTATTATGGAGGAAAAAGTAAAGGCCTTTTACTCAGATTTGTAACATTTATTAAGTTTACTTAAGCACACAGGCGCACCACCGCCACACTATTATCACATTTAAGTAGGAAGATTTTTAAAATCTCAACAAAATGTCATTACTGACATTGGATTCTGAACCTGGATTTTGAAGGCCTCAGAGCAGCTCGAAAATGTACTTTGGAAATTAAGTAATCAAAAGGCAAGCATTAGTTTTACAATGAGGAAGAAGACAAGGATACAGAGCCTGTGGACACGGGAGATGCAAAAGTCGCCTCTTTCATGCTTACATGTTCCTAGTTTTTATTTTTCTCTCTTTAAATGTGTAAATAGCCTTTTATTCACAATGGCTTTGCCATCTAGTATTGTTAAATATAGAATAACAAATACTAAAACAAATTACATCTTTCTTTTCATTTTTCCTATATTTTCCTTCTCCCCCAAATTTCTGGCACACAAATGGATAAGAGAAGAATAATCTTTGGGCTTTCAAGCTTGTTTTAGCTGAGCTCTAGTCGAACCTAGTTTTCTGCCTAAAAATAAATAAACAGTGACAGTTCACATGGAGAGGCATGATGTTTACTGTATTTAATAATCCTGTGTCTCTCATTCCCCCACCAAATAGAACATATCTCTTCTCTCCTTTCTTATTTTTTATACAGTCTGATTTTTGCTCTGCAATTCAATGTTTCTTTGCAGGAAATATATTTCATCCTTGATGACATCTCAAACAAAGTTGGCAGCTGAAGTGAGGTTCCCCCTTAAATCTACAAACCAAAATGTGACTGTCACCCTGGAAGATGACTAGCATCCCTGTCCCCTGGTATTCAGGCCGCTGTGTAATCTTATCCCCTTGAGTGGATACTTAACGATTCGTTTCTACTGGATACAGCGTGGCAGAGGTGAAGCGATTGACTCGAGATTAGTAATAAAACAACTGGCTTCTACTCGGATGCTGTCTTGCTCCCTTGCTCGGGGGGAAGCCAGCTGCCACGGCGTGAACTGCCCCTTGGACAAGCTCATGTGCCAAGTGTGTGGCCTGCAGCCAGAGAGGACCCGGGACCTGCCAAGGGTCACACGTGACCAAGCCTGGGACAGCACGCTTTCAGAAGGGCCTTGAGATGACTGGACCACAGCCTTGGGAGTGGCCCTGAGTCAGAGGCCACCAGATGCCAGATTCCCGAGCTAGAGGCAGAGATAATAAATGTTTGACGCTTTAAGGTGCTTCCTCTGACTGTGTAGTAACACACAGCTAACACAAAAAGCAATAAATTTGCCCTCAAACTGTGAAAACTTATGATTGACAAATTCATTTTCAGTGCTGAAAAATGCAAATCCACCCAGCCAAAGTGAATAATTGCTTGACTGAAAGACATCAATCTAGCAAAAGTATATAATTATTTTTATATCTCTACCTCCATATCTGTACCTACATATTTATATCATGTCACCTATCTGAGAGGGCTGACTGGCCACAGAAAAGGCCATCCCTGCTGCAAAACAGAGTAAACAGGCTATGGTATCCTGATTAACGACACGAGCTCTGCCTGTTTTATCAAGCAGTTTTCTGATGTACCTTGAAAGGCATTCATACAGGGTGAAAACTCTGCTTCTGTTATTCCCCAAAATATTTCAGTGCGTTTTCATCATGATTTATAAATGAAATTTCATTTCACTTACCATGAAGTTCTGTCTAAAGTAGTAAATAAACTAGTTATATGGACACTACTGTTCTGGCCCGTGTGACAATGGTGTTTCTCATTTTTCTGATAAAATGTTTTCTATCATAGTAAATTGACCAAGTTAATGAAAATCATTCTGAAATCTCACAGGTAATGGCTTCCTAGTCTTCTCTTCAGATGGATGCTTTTACAAACTTCAGTCTCTTTCTTTTAAATAAACATATATACATATACACACACATTTATGTATATAATTTTTCTACTAATAATAGAAAGTAATCTTAAAATCTTATTTTGAGGGTAGCCTAATAATTATTAACAGCGCCAATGAGTTAATCCAGTACCAGAAAATTCACTCATCTTAAACGCACACGTCAGTTTGAACACATTTATACAGCTGAGCAGCAATCACCACAATACAGCATTGGAATACAATGCTTGGAATCCCTCTGAATTGCTTTGTGCTCATTTACAGTCAATCGCCACTCCCGTTCAGCCTCAAGCTGCCAAGGGTCTACTTTCTGTCTCTACAGCTTGGTTTTTCCTAGACTTCAGTATAAGTGAAGTGAAATAACAGGTAGGGTTTCCCAGGTGGCGCAGTAGTAAACAATCTACCTGCCAATTCAGGAGACGCAAAGGACATGGATTTGATCCCTGGGTCAGGAAAATCCCATAGAGGAGGAAATGAAATCAGTTCCAGTACTCTTGCCTGGAAAATTCCATGGACAGAGGGGCCTGGTGGGCTGCAATCCATGGGGTTGCAAAGAGTCAGACAGGACTGAGTGCGCACACACACACATACACATTAATATAACATGGAGTCTCTCATGGCTGGCTGCTTTTACTCGGCAAAATATTTTTGAGATCCATTCATGTTTTCTCATGAATCAGTAGTCCATTCCATTTATCACTAAATCATATGCCAATATTTACCCAAAAAGGTTGAAAACTTCTTTTAGAAGTTTCATAATTCTATTTTTTACATTTACATCTCTTAGAAACTATTCTGAATGGGATTCTTACTGCTTTTTATGTTATTTCTGGGTTATTTCTAGCTTGACATGTGTGTCTGTGTGTGTATAATGTGTGTGTACTCTGTGACCTACTTGAAATAAGAATTTTGAATAAAAAAAAACACAACTGTTTCACAAGCATAACAAAGACAAAATCAAAGGCATCTATTTTCATAAGGTGAGGTCATTAGCAAATATGGACTTCTTAAAATATAAAAATATGTAGTTTTCAAAAATTGATTAAGGAAAGCTGTAATGAAAGAAAGAAGAGCTAATGTCCCCAACCACCATACAGTCATTAAATAATGACTAAAGGCAATAAGCTCCCGCTGACTCCATCTGTATTCACAACAGGAGACCTACATCCCCACATTTGTCAATCAGTCCCACTAGGACTTGTGCTGAATAATGCAGTTGCTTACTAAAGCATTCACTGTGTCATGGCGTAAGTGGCCACGAGTCCATAAATTTCAAATTAATTAGTTTTTAATTTATCTGTATTCACCAATACACTTCTACTCTTATTACGTAGTAGAGACATTCTTTCTCATATTAATTATAATCTCTACAGTGTAAAATAAGGGAGCTTGAAAGCACTAAAACCTTTAGAGAAAAAATGGGTTACAAACTCACAGTGGTCACCTGAAATGCAGCAACACCAGCAGTGTATTACATCTGTAACGCTAGCAACACCACTGTTTACACTCACCACTAATCACTCAGTACTCTTTCCTTTTCTGGCCTTATTATATGCAATAGGAGGAGTGTCAGAGTGACTTTTTAAACTGTCTTTAATTTGCCTGTATATGCTAACAGGTTACTACATAACATGCAAGTCTTCTCCTACCCGCTTCGCTATTAATATGCTTCCCTTGCTTAGAAGAACTTAGAAGCGAAAGAAAGCAGGAAACGTTCATTCAGATGTGAGATGGAAAGGACCCATCCAGTCCTCCTTACTGGAGAAGGCTGCAGCACGTGAAGGCGTCCTTGGGACTCAGTGGTAAGGAAGCTGCCTGCCAATGCAGGAGATGTGGGTTCAGTCCCTAAGCTGGGAAGATCCCTTGGAGGAAGAAATGGCAACTCACTCCAGTGTTCTCGCCTGGGAAGTCCCTTGGACAGAGGAGTCTGGTGGGCCCCAGTCCAGGGTCCCAAAGGAGTCAGATACTACTTAACTGCTAAACAACAGACAGCACACGACAGTCAGCAATACTTGGTTATGGACATCGCCTGGGTGAAATGGACTGAGCAGAACAATTATGCTGGCAGACAGGAAAAGTCCTAAGACGGCTTTTCTGCATTTTCACTCCAAATTAACACCGAAAGTAGTGGCTAAACCGGCCCAGAGAGAATGGTTGTCTGAGGAGGCCTAACAAATACCTGAGAAAAGAAAAGAAGCTAAAGGCAAAGGAGAAAGGGAAATATATATCTATCTGAATGCAGATTTCCAAAGAATAGCAAGGAAAGGTAAGAAAGCCTTCCTCAGTGATCAATGCAAAGACACAGGTGAAACAATAGAATGGGAAAGACTAGCGATCTCTTCAAGAAAATTAGAGATACCAAGGGAACATTTCATGCAAAGACGGGTACAATAAAAGACAGAAATGGTATGGACCTAACAGAAGCAGAAGATATTAAGAAGAGGTGGCAAGATACAGAAGAACTGCACAAAAAAGGTTCTGATGACCAGGATAACCACGATGGTGTGGTCACTCACCTAGAGCCACACGTCCTGGAGTGTGAAGTCAAGCGGGCCTTAGGAAGTCTTACCATGAACAAAGACAGCAGAGGTGATGGAATTCCAACTGAGCTATTCAAAATCCTAAAAGACAAAGTGCTGCATTTAATATGTCAGTAAAATTGGGAAACTCAGCAGTGGCCACAGGACTGGAAAAGGTCAGTTTTCATTCCAGTCCCAAAGAAGGGCAATGCCAAAGAATGTTCAAACTACCATTAAATTTTGCTCATTTCACGTTAGTGAGGTAATGCTCAAAATCCTTTAAGCTAGACTTCAACAGATTTAGAAAAGAAAAAGGAACCAGAGATCAAATTGCCAACATCTGCTGGATCATAGAAAAAGCAAGAGAATCCCAGAAAAACATCTACTTCCATACTACACCAAATTCTGTGACTGTGTGGATCACAGCAAACAGCAAAATCTTTCAGGAATATTCTAAGATGAGAATACCAGAACACCTGACCTGCCTCCTGAGAAATCTGTATGCAGGTCAAGAAGCAACAGTTAGAACTGGGCATGGAACAACAGACTGGCTTCAAATCGGGAAAGGAGTACATCAAGGCTGTATATTGTCACCCTGCTTATTTAACTTATATACAGAGTACATCACATAAATTCCAGGCTGGATGAAGCTCAAGCTGGAATCAAAATTGCCGGGAGAAATATTAACAACCTCAGATATGTAGATGATATTACTCTAATGGCATAAAGCAAAGAGGAACTAAAGAGCCTCTTAATAATGGTGAAAAGGGAAAGTGAAAAAGCTGGCTTAAAGCTCAACATCCAAAAAACTAAGATCATAGCATCCGGTCCCATAACTTCATGGCAAACAGATGGGGGAGAAATGGAAAGAGTGGCAGATTTTATTTTCTTTGGCTCCAAAGTCACTGCAGATAGTGACTGCAGCCATGAAATTTTAAAAGACACTTGCTCCTTGGAAGAAAAGCTATTACCAGCCTAGACAGCATATTAAAAAGCAGAGATATCAATTTTCTGACAAAGGTCCGTATATTCAAAGCTATGGTTCTTCCAGTAGTCATGTACAGATGTAAAATTTGGACCATAAAGAAGGCTGGCACTGAAGAACTGATGTTTTTGAACCGTGGTGCTAGACAAGATGCTTGAGAGTCCCTGGACAGTAAGCGTTCAAATCAGTCAATCCTAAAGGATGTCAACCCTGAATATTCACTGGAAGGACTGATGCTGAAGGGGAAGCTCCAATACTTCAGGCACCTGATGCAAAGAGTTGACTCTTTGGAAAAGACCCTGATGCTGGGAAAGACTGAGAGCAGGAGGAGAAGGGGACAACAGAGGATGAGGTGGCTGGATGGCATCACCGACTCAACGGACGAGTTTGCACAAACTCCAGGAGATAGTGAAGGCCAGGGAAGCCTGTCATGCTGCAGTCCATGGGGTCAGAGGCAGACGTGACTGAGGGACTAAATGTCAACAATCACTGTAATAATTTAAGCTTTTCTTAATTTGTAAAGTGGATATACCTATGGTTTACTGAAACAAACAAGAAAGGAAATAAACTGCAAAGTAATACAATAAATCACAGAAAATGCATTGTTATTACGATTTCTTTTATTCTATGATTCTATTTTACTTTAGGCCAAGTTTATCTCCAAAAATTTCCTGAAAACACTAGCTTTTGAACCTACACTTTATACACTGGATTGTGAATTGCTTTTTCTGCACCAACTCAATAGAGGTGTGTCTAAATTTAAGATATTAGTATTTTCATCCTCCCCCAAAATGTCACATTTACTAGCAGACAGTCTCCCTTCCCCCTTAGCCTGAGTCCCCAGAGACTTCTTATCTACTTTCTCTCTCTGTGGATTTGCAGGTTCTGTATGCTTCACATAAGTGGGCTCATACCATGTGCGTCTTGGGCCTCCTTCGCTTAGTATGATTTCAAGGTTCATCCATGTTGCAGCATGTATTAGTACTTCGCTCCTTTTTTCAACTTTAAATGGCATTCCATTATATGGCTTTCCACGTGTTATTTATCTGCTCATCAGCTGGTGGATATGTGAGTCACGCCACCTTCAGCTACTAGGAACAATGCTGCTGTGCACACTGATGAACAAGTTTTTGCATCAACATGTTGTCAATTCCTATGTGTATATACCTAGAGCTGGAAATGCAGGTCTTACGGTTAACTCCACATGTTTAGCATTTTGAGGAACTGCCAAATGGTCTTCCAGAATTGATGCATCATTTTACAGGCCCACCAAGACTTACTGCTTTCAGTATTTTTGAGCATAGCTACCGTAGTAGGTTTTGTGACGTTGGCTTGCGTTTCTCTAATGGCTAATGGTTTTGAACAACTTTTCACACGATTATCGTCCATTCGTCTGTCCTCTTTGGTGAAATGTCTCGTCTTATCCCTTACTCATTTTTAAATTGGCTTCTTTGTCTTTTTATTTGGAGTTGTAAGAAAGTCTTTGTGAGTGCCATTTCCTTTGCACTCAAGTACAATCCAGTGGCTCCTTCAGTCAAAGTCTCTTGGATAGCATTAATAGACCTTTTGTTCAAAAATGTGTCTTTTTTCATATTTACCTTTTCTCTCTCTTCTGATGATGGTCTGCTATCCCTGGGCTGTGGAAACCCATAAAGAGGTTTTGTGTTTGCTTTTGCTGGTCACAGGAGGTTTCTGGGGTTTTACATTTTGATCTCCACACCCTGCCTGGTGTTAAATCACCCTCCACACTCACACACAGCCCAACTGGGGACTGCACTCTCCCAAAAGAATCATGATTTTTTCCCACTCATACCCTGAAGAAATCCTGAGACGTGACCTTCTGAGCTTCCTTGGTCAGAGTTTTTTTAACCTCCTTTCACTGGAGGGAGGATGGAAGGGGGAAGCCTTTGGAGGAGTCTAAGCTTGAGGTTCTTACCTCGTGTGAGCCTGGGCCACATCTCCCATTCCCCTCCAGACGCTGAGCTGATGTGTGTGTGATGTGCGTGCTCGGCCACTGCAGTCGTGTCTGACTCGTTGTGACTTTACAGACTGTAGCCCGCCAGGCTCCTCTGTCCATGGGATTCTCCAGGCAAGAATACTGGAGTGGGTTGCCATGCCTCCTCCAGGAGATCTTCCTGAACCAGGTATTGAACCCGTGTCTCCTGCATCTCCTGCATTGCAAGCAGACTCTTCAGCTGAGCCACTGGGGAAGCCCTATGGAACTGATATCCCCTGAGAACAAGTATAAGTGTGGTGCCCATGGGTTACCACATCACTTCTTCCACATATGTGACACATTTTACACTGGACTGCAGATTGCTCTTAAGAGTGATGCCACTCATGGAGGTGATTATGACTTGTAAATGTACGGGTATGGCTGAAACAGGCAGAATGATAATCTTTGAAACAGCCTCCCTAAGATAAATGAAATGTTTCCATCAGTTCATGACTGCAGCTATTTGAAGAGCCCCTCACTATACTGGACTAGAGCCCAATATCCTGAAGCATTTGCTAAAAAAGATGTACCCTACTTCTGATAGCTTCATATCATCTAGGATTAGCCCTGCCACCATTCACAGCTGCCACAAGCTGTTTAAGTTATTCTCAGGGATCCATACAGAAGTTTTCCCTCAATTTTCAGTTGAAACCATTCTGCATATTATCCATTTTTTTTATGTTATCCATTTTTTAATGACCTGAAAAACGAGGCAGTTCTGAGACCAGTAAACATTGATAATCTTGGCAATAAGCCTTTGGAAAATAAAATCTAGAATAGAGTAGCCTAGTCCCCTGATACTAAAGCTGGTATAGACAAAATTCTTGAAATTCCCTCTACTCTAACTTCTACTGCAGTGATGGAGATTATGCAAACCCTGGTGGAAAACAGCTCTCAATCACTGACCCTAAACTCTGAATTATTGTGGCCCAATCAGGTAAGGTATTCTGTATCCAGGGCAAAGGCATCAGTGAACATTCGAGGAGCAAGCACGTTATGTTTTTAGATACAGCTTCCAGGGATTGCTAACAGATCCTTTTAAGTGGCATTCTAGAGAAGAGAAAAAGAATGTCTGTAGTCAAGATGCGGGTATGCATAACAGTGCTCTGCTCACAGCAAATGCTTAGCAAATATTATTTTAATGGAAGCTCTTGGGGACACCTCTAGAGGCACAACGGAAAATAAGCAGCAGTGGCTTCTCTCCAGGACGTGGCGATTTAGCTATCAAGCTGTGACAAAAGTAGACAATGAAACTACAATATACAATTTAAAAAAGAGTAAAAGCCCATGCGTAAGAGGCATCAGCCACTCTGGGGTTAATCAGCAATGGATCCTTTAGGTACTGCAGGGGTGCAGAATTTAGGACATTGTAGGTAACACAGCTAAAAGGGATTTAGAATTAGAACTGGGAGTCTTGAAGGATCCTTGGGAAAGTAATCAGAGCCCCAAAATGCACAGATTACATTAGATTACATGAAACAATTCTTTCTTGTGTGAAAGATGCAAAGAACAGATTATGATTGTTCTCCTCTATCAAGACTGCCAAGCAAGATCGTTCTGCCCTTTCCTGTAAGATTCCTGCAGATTTGCTCTCAGAGTGAATAATGAGCGCATCTGCTGCTTAAGGCCCGGTGTTTACACTCTTTCTCGGAGAAGTCCCTGCATGCTGATGAGGCAGAGAGGCATCCCTTTGTTTCTCACACCAATGGAAAGGATTGGCATTTACCTACTGAGGTTGTAATTTGATTTCTCCGGGAGCTCTCAATCTCTGTCCCAGGGAAAGTAATGAAAAGCAAAGGGTCAAAGCAACTTCTTGCCACAGGACTAGCCTGGTCTGTCTGACCCAGCTTTGAAGTCTAAGACAGCTTCATATTTGCAGACCCCCACCTTTAGGACCAAAGATGAAAGTGATATTGGAAAAAATCCTACTATAACCTGACACTGCCATTTGATAGGCAGCAAAGGAAATATAAATCTCACTGGTCTTGTTCTCTCGGAGCTCTGAAGTCTCCCTCTCATTGTTATTAAGATAATAGCACCACAATCTATTCCAGAAGCTCAGTATTCCCCAGCTGGAAAGACAGGAAACAAGAGAGGACTAGGGTCTGAATAGACAAAGTGTGTCAGGGACTGCGCTGAAGGTGAGAAGGATGACAGGCGAAAAATCACAATGGCAAAGAACCAAGAGGTGTATTTAGGGGGTCTGCAGTGAGCCAACTTGGCTGGCGAAGATGATTTCTGTAGAAATATAATGGGATGTGAGGCATGATAAATGGACGTAGAAACTAGGCTGTGGAGTAGCTTAAAAGCTATACTACAGAGGAGCCCATAAATGTCAGGGAACCATTTAAAGTTTTTGACTCGGGCAGCAACAAGATCAAAAGGAGTTTTAAAAGATTATTGTGGAGCTATCTCTAGGTAAGACTAGATGGAAGGGATGGGAGAGAAGAGGCTCATGTAGTTGGTGAGTCAAGACATGATCAGGCTAGGATTATAAATGGAGAAAGCAGAAAGAGGGTGGAACGTGAGAACCAGAACTGCTCAAAGACTGCAATGTCTGGTCCTGATAAAAAATAACAAGTGAGTGGGGACAAGGTTTGAGCGGCAGATTTCAAGGCTGAATAATAGCACAAAGGTAGTGCCCGTTAAAACGGCTCAGAGTTACTAGCAGCTGCTGGAACCATGCACACCCGGAGCAAATAGACCACCGAGGTCCTCAAACTTGAGACAGTGTGCAGCAGAGAGAAGATAGGACTGCTCCTCCTTTCATACCGCTTCCCTCTAGATCCTCCAGGGTTACCCCCCAGTCCCAGGGCCCATGCTCTTAATCACATCTACAAAGTCCTTCCATTTATAAAATACCATTCGCAGGTTCTGAAGATAAGCATATAGACAAGTTGAAGGTGCCTTTTATTCTGCCTACCTCAAACACCTAAATGGGAAAGCCTGTGGAGAAAGCTGTTGTCCTTTGGAAAGAGCAAAGAGAAAGCAAAGACCAGGCTTTACAAACACATCCAGCTCAGGAGAGTAGATTTGCTCCTACAATCTCCCCAGTCTAGGACCCAGCCCTTTCTAGCCTTTAAAACCCAGCAGCGGTCCAATCTCCTTTAAAATCTTTTCCAAAGCAACTGAGCTCATATTATTTCATGCTTTTCCATGAGCATTTAAACTCATGAGCAATGCCATAGTTTGTTTGTTTTTTTCCTACATTAAATTAATTAATTCAATTATCCGTTTATTCAACAATACTTACTGAGTTTTCTCAAAGGAAATCCTGAAGGTGTAATTGTTACAAGTATACAGCACTGTCGACTTCAAGGAGTTCATGCATTTTAGGATCATAGTTTGTCTCTTCAGCTAAAATGCTGGCTTCGTGAAGGAAGACTCACATTTCTGCTGCTTTAGCAGAATGCTAAGCCAAGGCTTAAACATTAAATACATGAATAAGTAAGTACAAAAAGTAAAAAAAAAAATCAATCTTCAATATCAAAGCAACATATTAACCTTTGGTCAACAACTACAGCCATTTAAGCATAAACCAGTGATTTAAATCGCATTCAGAATGGAAGAATTGGCATGATTTACTATCCATCATCTCATTTTGAAAGTATCTTGTCAGCCCATGAGTACATAAGATTAGCAGAACCATATATTCCTTAATATTACAGTTCTTGCTGTCCTATAAATAAATAGACTTACTCCTATCAACAGAAGGTTTCCTGTCAAATTACTGCAAGAATGACTGACAACTGGCCTATGCTTATGAAGAATACACTGAAAACCGTGAGTTAAGTCAATAGATTAGTCACAAGTATTTTAATATTAAAATAGGAGGCCAATATTGAATTAAAATTTGTAAGACCAAAATTTCACACTTTTTCCTGACTAACAATCGCTCATCTTTAAAGCAGCCTGTGTTTCATCAACATACAGCTGGAGACACCAAACTTAGGTCGATAGTACGGTGTACGTGTGTTACTGAGGAATTACAATGACATATAGACAGATAATTTTAAAAATGACTTGACCACGACTCTCAGCCAGAGGCATATTGTGCACTGTGACCAACTGCATAGAAACGTATGAAACCGAAACAGGACTTACACCAACATCGACTTCCTGCACGCCTGTGCACCCTGCCCTTTTCTCCTCTAATCCAGTGTACCCAGTTCTAGTCCACCCTTCTAAAAATGCTGAATTTAGCTTAAAGTTAATGTCATCAACCATGAATAGATGACCAATAGGCTGGAAAACTATTGTTCCAGAACATTCTACACAATTCATCTAAAAATTTTGAAATTTTTTTCTCAATTCGAAATATATGTAGAAAATAATTCATAGGAGTTATTTTACAGAACAGGATAAGACAATTTGCTAAATTACGCTTAAATTCTGTATCTTTCACTATGCAAAGAGTTATGCTGCTGCTCTATTTTAGTCATTCACTCATGTCTGACTCTTTGCAACCTCACAGACTGTAGCCCACAAGGCTCCTCTGTCTATGGGGTTTTCTAGACAAGACTATTGGAGTGGGTTGCCATTTCCTTCTCCAGGGGATCGTCCCAAACCAGGGATCGAACCCACCCTTGTCTTCTGTTTGGAAGTCAGATTCTTTACCACTGAGCCACCTGGGAAGCCCACTGGGAGTTATAAAATCCAGTAATTAGAGTTCGTCCACTTTCTGTTGGCAAAAAATGCTTAAAAAACAGATTCAGACTTTGTTCCATATTTACTATTTGATGTCACCAGAAAAGGAAACTATAAACATTTTGATAAACACATTGAAAGACAGTCTGCTTTCAGTTTAGTATTTGTAAATATTCTTAGCTCATAAGTAAACTGGAAATGTTATTTTGAGTCTCTCTCCAGTGTGAATCAGAACAAACATTCTTATGCATATAAAAGCTGCAATAAAAGAGTGCACTATATTTTTCCACTAGTGAAAAAACACGGTTTCCAGAATGAAATGTTAAACCAGAAGGCTAGGCTTGAAACACTGAAATTAATAACATCTACAAACAGAAACCTTATCAAAAACTTCTGACCTGGAACCATAACTCCTACAGCCATCAGTATCACACAAATTTCTATCAACAGAGAAGGGCTGACTGTTCCTATGAAAATATTCTAAGTATGTACTGATGAGAAAACTATTTGAAAAAAACAAACAGGTTCAAGATGAGTAAACGTTGAGACAAAATTTCCTGTCAAGTGGTTTATAATGTTAAGTCTATTGTCAAGCAATTAGTTTATGAACATATATGGATTTTATTTTTAAATGTACAAAAATGTGAATTGATGTAATGAACTTCCAAAAAAGCAATCTATACATCTTAAAACCACTAAGATAGCTATTTTAATGCAGTATCATAAATAAAGCAATAAACATGTTGAAAATGAAATTTTCAAGCATCAATGCCTAGAAAATGAAAAATTCAGATAGAATTAATGAAGACCTGTCCAAACATTTTGGACTAATATTATGGAGCCATATGTTCCTATTGCAAAAGAGCATATGGAGAAATGGAACTTTTATTGTATATTGATCAATAAATTATAAATGAAAGCAAGTGTGACTCAGGATTTTGCTGTGATAACTTATAAGCAAATTAGATACGTATTGAAGAATTTGATTTAAAAATTCTTTATTCTATCTGAAAAATGATTTATTCTATCTGAATAAAATTCAGTAAGCAATCAAAGACAAATACATAATGAAGGAGTATTTGGAAACAATTTTCTATACATCCATAAAAGTTGGTTGGAATGATCATATTTAAATATAATTAAAGAAGCACAAACAGTTTAAAAATCAATAACAGAATTAAAATTAAAAATTGATGACAGAAACTTGCAATACCAAAATTATCATCTGCTATATTTTAGAAAGTATTTATATCACCTCAAAATTACAACAATAACTAAACAGATAAGAAAGGCATAATCGTAACTACAGAATTAATGGCAACCTGGTTTACTCTAAGAAAATCAGGATTGTTAGACTTTTTAATCAGGATGGAGAGAAACATCATTCATGTAACTTTTAGACGACTATTTCTACTATCTTGACAAAGCAGCGATGTAATCCCAGAGCTCACGTCTTCCTTCTTGCACGTCACGATTTTCCTGGTTGGCCAGTGTAATAAGCTGCATACACCTATGGCCACCAACAAAGGGCAGCAAGGCTCTGCCTTACCCCTTCACTCATTCAGAAGTGCTCCTACCGTTAATCTGAGCTGCCTCGTGAGTTACTCTCATCAACGCAGCGTGGCTGATAATAAACGTGAAGTCACATCCTTGGACATTAGAGTCAGGCCTGAATAGGACTGGCAGCTGCCACTCCTCCCTTAGAAGGCTCAGACCCCCATGCCATGAGACACCCAGATAGCCGTGTAGGCAGGCCACCCGGAGGAGAGCTAACTTGGGGCTCTGGCTGAAACCAGAGTCTTCAGAGTCCTACGACCAGATGAAAGTAGCTTCACGACTGCTGACAGCTAAGACCAGAGAGAAAGAGTGAATGCAAAGGGTCATGAGGAAAAGAGAGCTGCTGTTGTGTCACACCAGCTTCTGTGTGGTTTGTTACCCAGCGGCAGGTAACCGAAACAGTCAGTTTACTTCCTTATATGATTCTCAACCTTACTGCAGGAAATATCTAATATTAAGTGTGATCCTTCATGTATAACCGCCAGAGTAGGAATACAGACAGGACACAATAAAATAAAACGCATAAAGGGTACTTGATGCAATCCAAATGAACCCCTCTCTGATTCTAGCCTTGCCAGGGTGTGAGCTGAAGCCAGGTACTGCTGTCAAACGTGGCCACTGGCCTGTGGCAGCCCTGAGTCCACTCTCAGGGGTCCTGATGGGAAATTCAGGGCGCATCATGCTCACACGGAGAGACATCTGTCACACACCCAGACTTCCGAAACACGGGATACGCTATCACGGCCTCCTCTTAGGCACTGATTTATATTTATATATATACATATATATGTGTGTGTATATATATATGCTTTTCTCTTGTCCTTGCTGCTCAGAACAATAAAAAGCACAATTACTAAAAGTAGCATGAAAAAGACAAGTACTGGCATGATCATTTTTTTAAAAAATTAGGCAGGCATAAAAGCATAAACAAGGAAAAATATATTTCTTAATGAATGTATAAATGAGTATGTAATACTCTAAATGTCCAAATCGGATCATTTCAGATGTTTTTATCTATTAAAGAATGTTAAACGACTGTGAGGGAGATGATATTCTGGTCTCAAATTTCATGCTGACGGAGTATCCCTGTTCAAGTCGCTTAACATCTTTATGCCTCATTTTACTGAACCATTAGAATGAGAATCCCTGCCCCTACATACATCACAGGAAATTTGTTCAAATAAATGAGATAATATATATGAAAGTACTTTTGAGGACTACCCAAGAGGGTAGTTAATGACACATGAGAAAAATGTAAGGCATAGAATACAGGAGCTGGAGGGGGATTTAGAGGTCAAGCTAAGCAACATCTCTTCTGCATTATCATTCACCTTGGGCTTCGCCTACATTGTAACTGCAGGTCATTTCATTTTCAGACAGCTCTAATTGCTAGTAATGAACTTAAATAATCTGTGTCCTTGTCACTTCTGCCCTTTGGCCCTATTTCTTTCCTACGGCACAACGAGAACATTTCTACCTCCAGTGTGGTTCAGTACAAAAGCACACCATCAAAAACTGAACTGGTATTTGAACTACAGATATCAATAACACGGGACACTAAGACGAGGTCTGTGCTCTCCCAGTCATCCAGGCCAGTGGGAAGAGGTGCATGTGGGGAGTGCTGAAACTCTAAGGATGGGGCAGGAACACAGAAAGAAAATAAAAGAAGCACCAGATCCACTTGGGATCTTCAGGCAGGTTTTCACAGAGAATGCATCTCTAGAATTGAGTCTTGACAGGTAATTATAAGAATAAGTTAGTGCAGAAATACTGGAAAAAAAAAAGATTTGTGAAAAAGCATAAACAGTAACAACCATTCAGTCATTTACATGTAGCTGATATGTCCCCTCTAATTTCTTAAACAGTGTTTACATTAACATCATGGTACATAATTTGCAGATCCACCCACCACCCAGGCAAACCGGCATGATCTTCTGAATGTGCAACAGATTGAAGAATAAGGAAGAAGACGAAAGACACAATAGCCCAAGTCACAGATTCTGAAATAGAGACTCTCTAGTTGATACCGCCCAAGATAACAACTTGTTTGGCTGGGAGTAGGGAGGGCGAGAAGGAGAGGTGCACAGAAACCATAGCTTATGTGCAAAAAATAAAATAAAAGAAATCTAGTCCGTTTTCAAACTGAGCCTTTTAAAAGCCTGGCTTTCCTATTCTGTCTGCAGAGCTGTATTTACCATTTCAACCTCAATGTAAAATTTAATATTTATTCCTCTAAATTGCCATTTTGTTTTCAGACACTGATTCCAGTCAAATGAAAATAACTGAATCGGACTCAATTCTTCAAGTACTCCGACCATCCATTTCATATCTGAAATTCTGAAATGCCCACCCTCTAAATCACTAAAAAAATGATTTAAAAAATGAAGGGCAGAAGAGGTCCATAAGGAAATCCTACTGCCACAGCGCTCCCCTTCACTGCAAACCTGTGGGTGTGTGTCTAACTCAGTGCCCACTCTTCCAGCTCCAAAGAAGCTGACGATTCTAAAACTGACATTTAAAGTCACTAGCTCTCCTAAGTTCCAGTACTCTATGTCCAGTTATCTTCCAGAATTTTCACACAGATACTCCACAAGGACTCTAGACCCAATGTTTCAAGATGTCTAGTTATTTCCATGTGTCCTCCAGACCTGCTTCCCCCTACTAGCTTAAAATACCTTAAAACAAATACTTCATCCCACTTAAAATTTTTACTGGGAAACCAAGCCAATGCAAATTCAGGAAATGTACCTGTCCAGTTAGGTAAGCTTATAGAATCAGAGAAACGATGCTTTGAGTGTGACGTGAGTCTACAGTCTACTGCATTGGAGTCACTCGCAGTCAGCCAACAATGGACCACAAACCAAGCATGATGTAATTTCTGACCTGGTACCGGAAGGCATATGTTAGTATCACCATGATGATGATGAAAATTTATAACACCAAAAGATTTGCCTGCTATGAACTTTAGCATTTTATGGCCATACACAGCATTTTGCAGTCCCATTAAATAATTAAGTGGGTCTTCATTTCTTCCAAGTGTCATTGCTCTGACTATGACCCTTCAACTCCAGGCATAGCCTTTGGTAATTGGAATTTAAGTAGGCAAAAACAATGAAATCCTGCATAAATTTTCCACTATAATTCTAAGATTCAACAATCTGTGACCTAATGCTCCATAAAGTAATTCAGGCTGAAAATGGGGGCTCTATCAACCACCTGAGTGTTTTCCAATTACCTGTACTGGCCACACTGTTCTCAGTCTTTTTACCAGCAAGTTTTCTTTATCAAGAATAAAAATTTGTAAAAGATTAAACCTTTTAAAATCTTTAATTTCTAAAAGTTTACAATCAGAATCAACAACCATTTAATAAACACCTACTTGTTCAGGTATTATATCATTTATGCCTCAAAAGAATCATAAAATAGATAGTACTTGATAGGTCCAGGCTGAATGCTGATGAACTGATGCCTTTGAACTGTGGTGTTGGAGAAGACTCCTGAGAGTCCCTTGGACTGCAAGGAGATCCAACCAGCCCATCCTAAAGGAAATCAACCCTGAATTTTCACAGGAAGGACTGATGCTGAAGCTCCAATACTTTGACCACGTGATGCAAAGAGCCGATTCCCTGGAAAAAACCCTGATGCTGGGAAAGACTGAGGGCAGGAGGAGAAGGGGACTACAGAGGATGAGATGGTTAGATGGCATCATTGAGTCAAAGGACATAAGTTTGAGGAAACGCTGAGAGATGGTGAAGGAAAGGAAGGCCTGGGTGGCACAGTCCATGTGGTCACAAGGAGTCGGACATAACTTAGGGAACGGACAACAGCAGAAGAAAATAGGTAAGGTTATGACTCGGGACAGAAAGAAAGTGAAGTCGCTCAGTCGTGTCCAACTCTTTGTGACCCCGTGGACTGTAGCCCACCAGGCTCCTCTGTCTAGGGGATTCTCCAGGCAAGAACACTGGAGTGGGTTGCCATTCCCTTCTCCAAGGGATCTTCCTGACCTGGAATCGAACCCGGGTCTCCCGCACTGCAGGCAGACTCTACCATCTGAGCCACCAGGGGATCCCTGGGGAGAGACGCCTGGCTCAGTTCCTAGCCTTAGACATTATCTGCTTTGATAAACTACTACTACCTCAATGTTCTGTTATGACTGCTGTGGTATCTACTTCCTGGAGTGGTCTGAGAATTAAATAAGTTATTCATACAAAGCCCTTAGAATAAGAAAAGTAAATTGTGACACAGAGAGGTTAAATCATTTGTTGAAAGTTACATAGTCAATAAGTAGAACTTCCCTGATTCTGATAACTTTCTGTTACTCAATTCCAGTTCCCTTTCTCCACCACGGCTGCATGAAGATTCCATTTTCTTAGAAAAAATAAATAAATAAAGATGTAGACAAGATAGGGATATTAAGTAGGGCCAAGGTTACTCTAAAGGTCCTACGATAACCTTCAAAAGTTGTTTATGTCAGAGGATATCTTTTAATGTAAGTCACTTCTACTTATTACACAGGAAAACTTTTACCCACTATTTAAGACACCCTGACTTAGTGAAAACTGATGTATCAAAACATAAGTTTCTGCTGGCAAATAAAAAATCCTTTTCAGAAACTGGAAATGTTCTTCTTTGTGAAAAACATATGTCTGGGCTGGCGGGGGAGGGAAGAAAAAAAAAACCCACTTATACTTTTGCATGTAACTCCACTCAAATGTCTAAGATATTTGAGACTTGTAAATATTAAGGCTAAAAACTAGAACAGAATGTGGCACCCTGGAACAGCTGACAGATGTTGGCAAACAAGTCACCTCAGAGATAATTACACCCTTCACAAGGATTCAGACATGCCCTTTGCAGCTCTGGCCTTTGATGGACCTGTGCAATTGTGGCAAATTGCTTCTTTTGCCTTGACACTGGGTATTCCATGATATTCAATCCATGTCTCTCAACATAGTTTTAAATGAAACCTTACCATAATGATAATAATTTTGTTAAGTGGTATCCTTACTTAGGCTTCTGGTTACTAAAGGGGAAAAAAAAACCTTCCAATTTAGTCTACGGTGAAATTATATGGAAATCTCATTTATTCATCTATTTCCATAAAATTGGTTCTGAAAAATTTAAATAAACTTCCTGAAGAAAAAAAAAAAAGAACTCTATGTGAGTGCATTTAAGCACATACACAGTCATTTCAGATTGTACAGTTACAATTATATTTTTATGATTTCATTTTAAGAAATAGGTTATTGAGTGTCTCCTGTTAGGCAACATTCTATGGATAGAAATTTAAATACGGAAAATTTTCTCTATAAATATGTTAAACTCCTGAGTCTGGACCTCAAAGGTGTCTACCCAACAGTCCTAGCAAAATTCTCCAGAATAATTAGCACTAACCTACATCAATGTCCTGGAGCATCAGGTAAACCTCTCAAATTTTCAAGTACATCCTGACCTTACACACTTCATGTATTATTTCTTCTAAAACAATTTTTTTTCATATACTTCTCTCAATGCTTTCTAAGTTCAAAGTACCTTTTAACATTAACTCAAATAATTCTTACATGATCTCCACCAACCAGAAATAGTTCCTTTCCAACACTTTTAAATCACCTTTATATGACGTCTCAAGCTTTGCAGCCTAATAATTTACTAAATTTAGTACAAAATGTACTAAAGAGTTTGGCAACTCTTTAGTACTATAAGGAAATTCTGTGAAGGCAGAGTCTGTATCTAAAGTTGTATGTCTTATACATTCTGGTAGATTACATATAAAAGCTATTCATCAAGTACATTTTGAATTAAACTTTAAAAATAATTACAATTTTCAGCATGAGCATGCACCATTCTGTGATACAAAACTGACATACCTATACACTCTCATTTAACACACACACTTTAGAATTCCCAAAGTACTGATATTCTGGAACTCAGAATACATTTTCAAAAGTCGAAAACAGTTGGAGCCCTCAGGAAGAGTACTTAGGCTAGACCCAGTTAAATGAAGATTTATCCACCTCTCTCATTGAAGGCTATTGCACTGATCACAGGGCTGAAGACCCTACAGACCCTTCCTTGGCTTCTTGTTCCGGTTGTGCCCTCAACAAGTGAAAGGATAACCACCTCCACCAGGAAGGGGACTTCTGCTCTACCAATTCAAATGCTAATCTAGGAACACTCTCACAGACACACCCAGAAAAAATGTCTACATGTATCTAGGCATCTGTTACTCCAAGAAAGCTGATACATGAAATTAACAATCAGTTCAGTTCAGTCACTCAGTCTTGTCCAACTCTTTGCGACTCCATGGACTGCAGCATGCCTAGATTCTCTGTCAAACATGAACTTCCAGAACTTGCTCAAACTCATGTCCTTCGCATCAGTGATGCCATCAACCATCTCATCCTCTGTTGTCCCCTTCTCCTCCTGCCTTCAATCTTTCCCAGCATCAGGGTCTTTTCTAATGAATCAGCTGTTCTCATTAGGTGGCCGAAGTACTGGAGTTTCAGCTTCAGCCATCAGTCCTTCCAGCGAATATTCAGGACTGATTTCCTTTAGAATTGACTGGTTGGATCTCCTTGCAGTCCAAGGGACTCTCAAGAGTCTTCTCCAACACCACAGTTCAAAAGCATCAATTCTTTGTCTCTCAGCTTTCTATATGGTCCAACTTTCACATCCATACATGGCTACTAGAAAAACAATAGCTTTGACTATATGGAACTTTTTTAATATGCTGTCTAGGTTGGTCACAGCTTTTCTCCCAAGGAGCGAGCGTCTTTTAACTGCACGGCTGCGGAAACTATCTGCAGTGATTTTGGAGTCACTGTTTCCCAAACTATTTGCCATGAAGTGATGAGACCTGATGCCATGATCTTCGTTTTTTTGAATACTGAGTTTTGAGACAGATTTTTTACTCTTCTCTTTCACTTTCACCAAGAGGCTCTTCAGTTCCTCTTCTCTTTCTGCCATAAGGGTGGTGTCATCTGCATATCTGAGGTTATTGGTATTTTTCCTGGCAATCTTGATTCCAGTTGATGCTTCAACCAGCCCAGCATTTTGCCTGATGTAGTCGGTATATAAGTTAAATAAGCAGGGTGACAATATACAGCCTTGACGTACTCCTTTTCCTATTTGGAACCAGTCTGTTGTTCCATGTCCAGTTCTAACTGTTGCTTCCTGACCTGCATACAGGTTTCTCAAGAGGCAGGTCAGGTTGTCTGGTATTCCTGTCACTAAGAATTTTCCACAGTGTGTTTTGATTGAGACAGTCAAAGACTTTAGCATAGTCAATGAAGCAGAAGTTGATGTTTTTCTGGAATTCTCTTGCTTTTTCTATGATCCAACAGATGTTGGCAATTTGATCTTTGGTTCCGCTTCCTTTCCTAAATCCAGCTTGAACATCTGGAAGTTCTCAGTTCAAGTATTGTTGAAGCCTAGCTTGGAGAATTTTGAGCATTACTTTGCTAGTGTGTAGATGAGTGCAACTGTGTGGTAGTTGGAACATTCTTTGATATTACATTTTTTGAGACTGGAATGAAAACTGACCTTTTCCGGTCCATGTCCATCTCTTTGTGACCCCATGGACTGTACCCCACCAAGCTCCTCTGTCCATGGAATTCTCCAGGCAAGAATGTTGGAATGGGTTGCCATTTCCTTCTCCCGGGTATCTTCCCCACCTGAACACAGAACCTGGGTTTCCTGCATTGAAGGCAGATTCTTTAACTTCTGAGGCACCAGAGAAGCTCCAAAATTCAAAGTAGTGTCAAGTAAATAATATTACTATTGTAAGAATTATTTTATTTTGTACCAGGAGACTAACTACTTGACAACAAAAGTAAGTAATAATCTAAAATTCAACATCAATATACTAGCACCTTAAATTCCTGTAACCTGACATAATACCTCACAGAGAGTTGATTATTTGATCTGGCCAGCAGAGCTTCTGAGATCGAGTCTAATGTCTGCATTCCAGAACCTCAATGAGGCAAATGCATTCTATTTTGTTGTTTATTTTTTTCCTAGCACTGTTGAGATATAATTAATATATAACATTGTATAAGTTTAAGGTATACAATGTGATGATTTGATATATGTATTTATGCACAGGCTGGAAAATGATTACCACAATAACACAGTTAACGCAGCCATCATCTCACCTGTGTGTTTGTGTGTCTCTGTGGTAAGAACATTAAGATCTACTCTGTTAGCAAGTTTTCAAGTACATCAGCCACCCCACTGTACATTAGATCTGCAGAATTTATTCATCTGATGGCTGCAAATTTGGAAAAGGCACTTTCACTTTTCACTTTCATGCATTGGAGAAGGAAATGGCAACCCACTGCAGTGTTCTTGTCTGGAGAATCCCAGGGACGGTGGAGCCTGGTGGGCTGCCGTCTATGGGGTCAGAGTCAGACACGACTGAAGCAGCTGGAACTTTGTACCATTTGACCAACATCTACCCATTTCCTCCACCTCCAGCCCTTGGCAACAACCTAACTACTCTGTTTCTATGAGTTCCTCTCTTTTAGATTCCACATATAAATGAGACCATACAGCATCTGTCCTTCTCTGCCTGGCTTATTTCACTTAGTCAAGGTTCATACATGCTGTTCCAAATGGCAGGATATGTTTCTTTCTTAAGGCTGAGTAACATCTCTTTGTGTATATATACATACCACATTGCATTTATCTATTCATCTGTAGCTGCTGCGGCTGCTGCTAAGTCGCGTCAGTTGTGTCCGACTCTGTGCGACCCCATAGAAGGCAACCCACCAGGCTCTGCCGTCCCTGGGATTCTCCAGGCAAGAACACTGGAGTGGGTTGCCATTTCCTTCTCCAATGCATGAAAGTGAAGAGTGAAAGGGAAGTCACTCAGTCATGTCTGACCCTCAGCGACCCCATGGACTGCAGCCCACCAGGCTCCTCCGTCCACGGGATTTTCCAGGCAAGAGTACTGGAGTGGGGTGCCATTGCCTTCATCTGTAGAGACAGGTTATTTCCGTATCTTGGCTATTGTGAGTAATGCTGCAACGACCATGGGGATGCAGATAGCTCTTCAAGATCATGATTTCATTTCCTCTGAACATACACCCAGAAGTGAGATTTCTGGATGGCCTCAGTGACAAGCCCCCTTTTACCTTGTTGAGGAAGCTCCATATGGAATTCCCGGAGTGCTGCAGCCATTTCCATCCGCGCCAACACTATATAAGGGAGAATCCACCACTGAAACGCTACCTGCCTCAGTTTTCAGTTGTACAGACAGACTACCATCTTCCTCAACTACATTTTTACAAGAATATGATGAGATAAAAAAAGGCCCGCTAGGTAAAAATGGCTTGCAAACCTCACCTAGAGATTCTTTTTCTGTCATATTGCATGCAGGGAACACTCTTTCAACATTATTCTCTTACTGTAGAACTTAAAAAAGTATTTAATACTGGAGAATAAGAGGCAAATAGGTTTTCAGAGAAAATACAAAACTCATCTGACATGCTTGAGAAGAGGTAGACAACAGAGACAGTTTTCCAAAGTATGACTTTAGAATGGTTACTTTCTAACATATCAAGGTTGGGAGAAATTGAGTTGCTTACAAGTCTATCTTCTACTCATTAGACCCTACTTTGCTTTTAACTTGCTGATAAATCTGTAGTAAAAGTCTCTGAGTACATGGCAGACTCTGCTTTTAGAAATCACCTTTTATACTAAAGAAAATCAGTATTGACTATAGTATTAAACTTTGAATGATTTTTTTCCAGCAATTCAGCAGTGTGTGTATGTTATTTGATTCCTTTTTTCTAAACAAAATTCCCATAATTCTGTATTAATTAAGATCCAGAGCACATTTTGTCCATTACAATATAAAAATGACCATTATTTTATGGGGTAATAGAAAAAGGACACTTAAAATTGGAATACAATATCACCACACTAAATCTGAACATAAATTAAGTAGATTTTGTATGAAACACGAAGCCAGGACACACCTGAAATTCTGCTTTGTCATCAACTGCTCACATGCTTATGTGGAGCTGGAGTTCACACAGAATTTCTTTCGTTTTTTTTTAAATAAGTTAGTGTTTTTTATTTTTTTTCTGTGTTATGAAAGAAGAAAATAATTTTATTAACTCAATTATACAGAGAAAATATTTGGTAAAACTCATCATTTTTTTAATTTTATTTTATTTTTAACCTTTACAATATTGTATTGGTTCTGCCATATATCAAAATGAATCTGCCACAGGCATACATGTGTTCCCCATCCTGAACCCTCCTCCCTCCTCCCTCCCCATACCATCCCTCTGGGTCGTCCCAGTGCACCAGCCCCAAGCATCCAGTATCGTGCATCGAATCTGGACTGGCAACTCAAATTCTAGAACAAGGTGTTAACTGCTATTTGGCTGTCATGATATTAAAATTTTTGATTTCTAGAAACCCTGCTTCCCTGAGGCTAAAAAGGTATATGTATGTAAGTGGATTCTCCACTTCCTTTTTCTATATTTTCTATATTATCTTAGCTATTTAGTGAAGTAAGAAATTGGACTTTATAATAAACCAATTTAAAATAAGACTAAAACCAGAAATCTATATTCATTTTTTATAAACTTTGGACTAATTTTCGAAACATTTTCCTTACGGTCAAAAAATTGAGTGTTTCATATATTTCCCATTAATGTCTTATTAGTAGTTCAAATATGTATGTATAAAGAAGAAACTTTAAATAGAGGTAGTATTATTTTTCATATTTTCTCTCTGGGAAATTTTTCAAGACGTAAAATCTTCTTCTAAATGTAGTATGTGTGTGTGTGTGTGTGTGTGTGTGTTAGTCACTCAGTCAAATCCAACTCTGCAATCCCATGAACTCTAGCCCTGCAGGCTCCTCTGTGCATGGAATTTTCCAGGCAAGAACACTGGAGTGGGTTGTCATTTCCTTCTCCAGGGGATTTTCTCGACCCAGGGATTGAACCCAGGTCTCCTGCACTGCAGGCAAATTCTTTACCGTCTGAGCCACCAGTATAGTGGAGTGAAAAAGACATTCTCTAACACATCAAGAAATCTGAGTTCAGTCCTGGCTTTGAAACAAACTGGCAGCATCCTTTGATTTTCTAGAACTCAGGTAAAGTTATTATAAGACACAGAGTGAATATCCTCAATTCTTTTCTGTTTTAAGACTACAAGATTCCACTTTCATCTTTTTCACTTCCTCTAGTGTTTGTCTTTAAAAAAAAAAAAAAGAACTGTAAAAATGAAGTTAAAAGTTTTACTTACTATCTCAGAAATGTGTTGATAAATAAATATATTTTAATAGCTTATTGATAAAATGTAAGTTGCTGGAGAATCTCAAAGTAAAAAATTTAAATGAGATTTGTACTGTGATTACTCCCCATTGATGTGAATCTCAAACAGATGAGGAATAACCATTGATGTGGTCTCTTCCAATGCATCTGTTTAATTGCAAAATTTAGAGAATTCTAGTGTCAAGTAACTATACCTGGCTAACTATAGTAAATTTCACATAGTGGGAGAAAGGAAGAACAGAGTAACTGTATAACATAATTTCTCAACTTCCAGGTACTCTTTTAATTTCTTACCTCAATTTGGTAATACCTTTTTTAACAAAAAATATCATTTTCTTCATTTTCCTATTCAGCTGTTTCAATACTGGCTGCACAGTTCACTGTTGTTCATGATGCTGTCCTTTTAATCACAATGAATACCTACTTTTGTTCAAGAAATAGCTCTTCCATGAGTATGAAATAAACAGGTATATTTTTAAAAAGCATGAATATAAAGTGATATTTATTTTTACTTTCTCTTTTTTCAATTCCCTCTCTCTATTGATTCTGAACTCAAAATCTGCAATAACATCAGGACAAATAGCAAGAGAGAGGGTTGAGAGAATTTTTTTTTTTTCCCATCTGCAATATCATGATGCAAATCTACAACCAGGAGAGAAAATTCTGGAGGTGAACACAAGATGACTAAGAACTATAGAAAGACGGGCTCTATTCACAGCAAGAGAGGATCGAATGTTGTTATTCTGGGGAAACTATATTGGAATAATCTTTAATGATGTCTGAATTCTGACAACCAGGAGATCCTAGGTGTATTCAGAGGGATAAATCAGGCATTATCCCCCGGGGAAAGCATGGCATTGTTTGTCTGTCAGCACATTATTTGGTCCAGGCTTGATACATTTGCTGAGGAGGGCCATTACAGACTAATCTTTACTTTTAATTACTCCCATGAGCCTCTGAATCATTCCTCAAGCTCTAAGCCTCGACCTGGCCAATTTCTTTATGAGTATTCTGAAGAGATGTCTTGTGCCAGCCTGATGTGCCTGACCTAATGTGTCCCAGCCAGATATTTCACTATCTAGCATATTAATTACCCACTTCAGTGTTCTTGCCTGGAGAATCCAAGGGACGGGAAGCCTGGTGGGCTGCCGTCTATGGGGTCGCACAGGGCAGCATATTAATTAGTGATCGTACTTTTTTTTCCTCATAAGCACATAGAGGCATCCCTTAAGCAAATTAAGGAAGGAATAAAACCACATGAAACTTATTGGTGATTATTATTATTATTATTGATACCGATGTAATTTATTAGTTCAGTAACATTAGTATTTTGGAACGTTTCACTTAAAACAGAGCCTTTATAAAATATATTCAGTTGACATAATACTTAGAGGGACTGCTCCTACTCGGTTATCTTTTAAGACTTATAAATTAATGCAAAGGAAGGGTGTCTGGGTGTCCATGTTTATTTTATCTGCCTAACTGAAGAGTCTGGCGGCTCTTTCCACTGTTATCCCTGCCTAAACAGCAGAACTGTGAGCAGATGGTGAGCTGGTTCACATCATTTAGACATGTCTGGATTATTACACTTGAAGGGATGTTTTATTATAGGTTCTTGGAAAATAATAGAAGAAATTCTTTTTAGAAAAGAATTGAGGAACAGACTTTACAATAACTAAAACTAAACCACAGGCTTCCCGGGTGGTGCTAGTGTTAAAGAATCCACCTGCCAGTGCAAGAGACACAAGAGACACAGGTTTGATCCCTGGCTCAGGAATATCCCTTGGAGGAGGAAATGACAACCCACTTCCATATTCTTGTCTGGGAAATCTCATGAACAGAGAAGCCTGGTGGGCTATGGTCCACGGGGTCACAAAGCATCAGACATGACTGAGCAACTGGGCACAGATGCACAAAACTAAAGCACATTTTACAATTGGCTAATAACCAATGCCTTCATTCTATTATGTATTACAATCTTCTAGGTTTGGACCAAGTATTTCACTCAATTATGTCATTAAATCATTGTACAAAGTTGCAGGAATAAACTTCAAACAGACCTAAATCTCTGACTTGCTAAGAGACACAGGTTTTCTAACCTTAAGAAAAATGCAGTAAGACTCTGGGGAGTATTAGTTACATGCACCTAAGGAACAATCATAAATATTGCAACACGTCAAAAGTGGCTAAGGTTATCACATAAAAACGGCAAAATAAACATCAAGAAAGACCAGTCACATTGACAGCCTTCTGGTCAGTTGAATGCTGGGGCACTTCTGACAAACTTGAGGGTCTGGGACGTTTCTTCCTGCAATGGGGGAAAGGTGGAAAGTCTCCTGCTCTGTACAACCACTGCCACCCAGTCAGTTCAATTCAGTCACTCAGTCGTGTCCAACTTTTTGCAACCCCATGGACTGTGGCAGACCAGGCCTCCCTGTCCATCATCAACTCCTGGAGTTTATTCAAACTCATGTCCATTGAGTCAGTGATGCCATCCAACCATCTCATCCTCTGTGGTCCCCTTCTCCTTCTGCCTTCAATCTTTCCCAGCATCAGGGTCTTTTCCAAGGAGTCAGTTCTGCTCATCAGGTGGCCAAAGGACTGGAGTTAGAGCTTCAATATCAGTCCTTTCAGTGAATATTCAGGACTGATTTCCATTAGGATGGACTGGTTGAATCTGCTTGCAGTCCAAGGGACTCTCAAGAGTCTTCTCCAACATCACCTTTCAAAAGCTTCAATTCTTCAGAGCTCAGCTTTCTATATGGTCCAACTCTCACATCCATACATGACTACTGTAAGAACCTTTGACTAGACGGATTTCTGTTGCCAAAGTAACGTCTCTGATTTTTAATATGCTGTCTAGGTTGGTCATAACTTTTCTTTCAAGCAGCAAGCATCTTTTCATTTCATGGCTGCAGTCACAATCTGCAGTGATTTTGGAGCCCCCAAAAATAGAGTCTGACACTGTTTCCACTGTTTCCCCATCTATTTGCCATGAAGTGATGGGACTGGATGCCATGATCTTCGTTTTCTGAATGTTGAGTTTTAAGCCAACTTTTTCACTCTCCTCTTTTACATTCATCAAGAGGCTCTTTAGTTCTTCTTTGCTTTCTGCCATAAGGGTGGTGTCA
>NW_011494805.1:3781658-3798423 GCF_000754665.1 Bison bison bison | reverse complement strand
AGGTAGTTCTTCTTTGCTTTCTGCCATAAGGGTGGTGTCATCTGCATATCTGAGGTTATTGATATTTCTCCCAGCAATCTGGATTCCAGCTTGTGCTTCTTCCAATCCAGCATTTCTCATGATGTACTCTGCATATAAGTTAAATAAACAGGGTGACAATATACAGCCTTGACGTACTCCTTTCCTGATTTCAAACAAGTCTGTTGTTCCATGTCCAGTTCTAATTGTTG
The DNA here is from genome assembly GCF_000754665.1 of Bison bison bison. Taxonomy (NCBI): domain Eukaryota; kingdom Metazoa; phylum Chordata; class Mammalia; order Artiodactyla; family Bovidae; genus Bison; species Bison bison. Next base: position 3,798,193 of record NW_011494805.1, on the reverse strand, counting down.
CTTCCTGACCTGCATACCGATTTCTCAAAAGGCAGGTTGGGTGGTCTGGTATTCCAATCTCTTTAAGAATTTTCTACAGTTTGTTGTGGTCCACACAGTCAAAGGCTTTGGCATAGTCAATAAAGCAGAAGTAGATGGTTTTCTGGAACTCTTGCTTTTTCGATGATCCAATGGATGATGGCAATTTGATCTCTGGTTCCTCTGCCTTTTCTCAATCCAGCTTAAACATCTGGAAGTTCATGGTTCACGTACTGTTAAAGCCTGTCTTAGAGAATTCTGAGCATTACTTTACTAGCCTGTGAGATGAGTGCAATTGTGTGGTAGTTTGAACATTTTTTGGCATTGCCTTTCTTTGGGATTGGAATAAAAACTTACCTTTTCAGTCCTGTGGCCACTGCTGAGTTTTCCAAATTTGCTGGCATATTGAGTGCAGCACTTTCACAGCATCATCTTTTAGGATTTGAAATTGCTCAATTGGAATGCCATCACCTCCACTAGCTTTGTTAGTAGTGATACTTCCTAAGGCCCACTTGACTTTGCATTCCAGGATGTCTGGCTCTAGGTGAGTGATCACACCATCGTGATTATCTGGGTGGTGAAGATCTTTTTTGTACAGTTCTTTTCTGTATGCATGCCTCCTCTTGTTAATGTCTTCTGCTTCTATTAGGTCCATACCATTTCTATCCTTTATTGTGCTCACCTTGGCATGAAATGATCCCTTGGTATCTCTTATTTTCTCTAGTCTTTCCCTTTCTATTGTTTCCCTCTATTTCTTTGCATTGACCACTAAAAAAGGCTTTCTTATCTCTCCTTGCTATTCTTTGGTGTTCTGCATTTAAACTGGTGCATCTTTCCTTTTCTCCTTCACCTGCAGCTTCTCCTCTTTTCACAGCTGTTTGTAGGGCCTCAGACACCCATTTGGCCCTTTGCATTTCTGTTTCTTGGGGATGGTCTTGATCACTGTCTCCTGTACAGTGTCATGAACCTCCCTCAGTTGTTCTTCAGGTACTCTCTCTATCATATCTAGTCCCTTAAATCTATTTCTCATTTCCACTGATAATTTTAAGGGATTTGATTTAGGTCATAACTGCATGGGTCTAGTGGTTTTCCCTACTTTCCTCAATTTAAGTCTGAATTTGGCAATAAGGAGTTCATGATCTGAGCCACAGTCAGCTCCCATTCTTGTTTTTGCTGACTATATAGAGCTTCTCCATCTTTGGCTGCAAAGAATAAAATCGATCTGATTTTGGCATTGACCATCTGGTGATGTCCATGTGTAGAGTCTTCTCTTGTGTTGTTTGAAGACGGTGTTTGCTATGACCAGTGCATTCTCTTGGCAAAACTCTACTAGCCTTTGCCCTGCTTCATTTTGTAGTCTAAGGCCAAATTTGCCTGTTACTCCAGGTAGCTTTGACTTCCTACTTTTGAGTTCCAAATTCAGATATTTTGCCTATGCTGTCTTTCCACATATTACCATCACTACCCTGACAATATCCCAATAATACAAAAAGGCTATCTGTTTGCAACATATTTTAAAGTTTAGGGACCTGGAGTTCAGCTTTCCTAGTTTATGTAGTTATGAACTAGTGCATACCTACTAGTCCATATAGCTAGTTAGTGGTGGAGCTAAAATCTGGACACAGTTAGGCTTACTCCAGAGCCTATATTGTCAGCCTTCATGCTTTCAAAGGGCCAAATACAACTGACGATACATAAAGATTAATGCTGCTGGATGATGTCTCTCTTCTAGAAGCATTGGTGAATTATTCTACTCAGTCACGTTAAAAGCATCCTTCCACATTTCTCTCCCAAGGCCAGCTCTTTAGTGTCTGCCACCAACATACATCACCTGGACTGTGGCCGTAGCCTCCTGGAGGTCCATCCTGGTGTACATCTCTTCACCACCGACCAGTTAGTTCTCCAAGCAGATGCCAAGTTCAGCTTTTAGACCCTGCACAGCTGTCCAAGCCCATCTTAGACCCCTTTTCCACGTCAGCGTTCCCCCAGCCCCCTGCAGCCTTCCGTCGTTTTCTGAGTCTGCTAAGGTCTCTCCCATCATCCCTTCTATGACAGTCCCTGCTTTCTTTCCCTGGCAGTCTCTTAGTTAGCTTTGGTTCTCTGCTTCAATATCACTTCCTCAGAGAAACTTTTCTGTTCTCCTCATCTCCTTTAGTTCTCCCTGAAAATCTCTTTCAATGCCCTCTGTCTATTTCTTTCAGAGTATTTTCATGAATTGCAATCATATATTTTTTTGGCTTCTCTCAATAACTTGCAAGTTTCTTGATGGTAAAGACTATACATTCTGTTGACTACTGTAATCTTTGGTTTAGGATAAGGCCTGGCACAAAGTAAGTGCTTATCTGATGAAAGAAAAAAATGCAAGAAGGGAAAGGAGGGCAGAAGGGATGGAGAGAAGGAAGGAAGGAAGGGCAGGTAAGAGTGGGAAGGGGCGGGAGGTGCTCGCTTTCAAGCTGGTTCTATGCACCTCCAGTGGCACTGGCCATCTCTTGTGGGTACAAACTGGTCCTTGCCAGTTAGGTTCAGGGCACTTGACCTTCATCAGTTTTTCACCGGCAAACTGAGTCAATGCTTGTCACTCTTTCAGGGAGCACTTCTCTCCTCAGGCCACTACTCTGGTCCATCTTACTTCAGCTTTTGAACGCCTGTGCCTGGCAGGAGAGTATTCAGGTTGTGATTCCTCCATGCTCGCTTGCCTGTGAAGCTCTTTGCATTTGCTTTCAAAGCTGCACTTTCTCTTTGTCAATTAAGATTCCTCCCAGTCTGTGCTTTAATTATTAACAGTTCTGCTGTGGGGTGAGGGTAAAGCTGCTTCCCTACAATCTTTATTCATTGATCTTCAGTCCACATCCTGGAGCAGTGTAAGCTCCTTCCCCGCCGCCCTACAGCACTCCACATCACTTAAGCACGGCATCATGCATGGTCCTGAGTCTATCCTTCTCTGGCAAAACATTTATTTTAATTGTATTAAATGTTCTTGTGAAAATATGACATCCAAAACTACTGAAGCATCTTAGATGTGATAAGTCATATGCATATGCCCAAACAGCTAACGACAATAACAACAATAAGACAACAATAGGAGATTTCCTCAGTATTGCATTTGCTCCCTTTGAACATTTTCTATTTGAAGCTTTTTCTGAATCAAAGCCCCCAAGCAGAATATGCCGGATTGCTTTCAGGCCACCAATATAAGAAGTTTAAATTCCTTTTTATTTATTCAGTTCAGTCACTCGGCTGTGTCTGACTCTGCAACCCCATGGACTGCAGCACGCCAGGCCTCCCTGTCCATCACCAACTCCCCGAGTTTACTCAAACTCATGTCCATTGAGTCAGTGATGCCATCCAACCATCTCATCCTCTGTTGTCCCCTTCTCCTCCCGCCTTCAATCTTTCCCAGCATGAGGGTTTTTTCCCAATGAGTCAGTTCTTCACATCAGGTGGCCAAAGAATTGGAGTTTCAGCTTCAGCATCAGTCCTTCCAATGAATATTCAGGATATTCAGGACTGATTTCCTTTAGGATAGATTGGTTGGATCTCCTTGCTGTCCAAGGGACTCTAAAGAGTGTTCTCCAACACCATATTTATTACACTTACATAAAATTATTTTTTTATAATTTAGTTATTTCTAATAAACACTGTGTCAGGAGTTGCTGATTGTTTTCAGTATCCATCTGCTTCTTTCTTACATTGAGACAAGCCTTTCAGCAGGTCTTGTGTGTTTCTGCACATCTTAGAAGCCCAGACACACTGACCATCCTTTGCTCCAGATTCCCTTTCCAAGAATGTGTGTCAGCAAATAACACTGTGAGGCAGACATAGTGTCTCCCTCTGAAGCAAAGGTAGATTTGCCGCTGACAACTATATTAATACAGATAGTGCTGCCTTCCAGTACAAAGCTGAAGCTAGTTTCCTTGCAACCCCTTGAAAAGTCTGAGGTTTCGGAAGCTTCCACAGCTGTGATGTATATTCTCTATGTGTCCAGCATCCACCTAAATCACCTTCCCCCCCACCCTGCCCTCCATGGGGGTTGAGGACAGTGTAACAATGGGAACGTGAGAACCATGCTGGCTGCTGTGCTCTGAGTTGGTCTTTTGCCTCTAACTGTGGGAGTCTTGTATCCTCTGCTGGCATCTGAGATGCTGAGAACACACTGAGAACAGCCTCAGGACTTTCACAGTTCTCCACAAACTACCAAGAATTTCAAGTAACACTGAGCATCCATGTTCAGGTATTAGTGTAGGAGACTATTGATGATTCCTGCCCCCAACCTCTGATTGCTCCAGCCCACCCCCAGATAACACAATGCAGAGACTAGCCAGAGCTTCTGGGCTGTCTGCGTTCATGATGTGTGCCATCATGAATGATCATAAGTGTTTTAAGCCAATAGGTTGTCAGGGAATTGAGTTAGCCGCAAAAACAACTAAGACGTGGGAGTGAGGTGCTGCCCTGCCAAAAACCTATAAATATTTCAGCACACTTGAGCCTATGTGGTGGGCAGAAGTTGGGAACGTTCTGGGGAAAACAATCTGTTAGAGGAAGCCTGATGGCCTTCAGGATGACTTAAAGGAAAGTAAAAGATGATACTGACATCTGGAAGAAAGATACCTCTGCCCTGTGGGACAATTCCAGCTACTCAACGCTGTTCGGAAAATCTGTCTATGTACTTGGATAAACATAAAATGGAAAAATAATGCAATGGTGTATAACCTCATATATACAGTTAGCTTGGTTGATAAAATTATGTTAAGTGCAAAATATGAAGAGAATGTTAAACAGTTGTCCTTAATGTCGAAAAGTTTGGAATCCTCTCTTTTCATGTTCCTTTACTCTTCTTGAGATCCAGTGGGAAAAGTATAAGCTTTTCCGTCTAGCTTCATTTAAACTTAGTTGAATGTTGATAAGTTTATTTGCTAAATAAGATAACTTCACAGGCTTCCTAGGAAGTTTATTATTTAAAAAAAAAAAAAAAACAGCAATAATAATACAATTGCTTCTATTTCATTGTGGCAGATTGAACAGATACGATCATCTCCTGTCCTTCCCCCCAGATCATTACCATGGCAACAGAGAACAAAGAACAAGAAAGAGGGGAACACCCATGTAAATTGATAGAAAGTTCTTAGAGGAATGACAACTGATTTGAAATTTTGTGTTCTAGTTCTGTGAAAAATGCCATTGGTAGTTCGACAGGGATTGCATTGAATCTATAGATTGCTTTGGATAGCATTGGAGAAGGGAATGGCAACCCACTCCAGTATTCTTGCCTGGAGACTTCCATGGACATAGTACCCACGCAACCTACAATCCATGGGATTGCAAAGAGTCAGACATGACTTGAGTAGCATAGTCATTTTCACAATATTGATTCTTCCAACCTAAGAATACGGTATATCTCTCCATTTGTTTGTGTCATCTTTGATTTCTTTCATCAGGGTCTTAATAGTTTTCTGCATACAGTTTTTTGTCTCTTTAAGTAGGTTTATTCCTAGATATTTTTGTTGTTGTTGCAATTATGAATGAGATTGCTTCAGTAATTTCTCTTTCTGATTTTCATTGTTAATGTATAGGAATGCAAGAGATTTCTGTGTATTAATTTTATATCTTGGGTTCTACTATATTCATGATAGTAATTTTCTGGCGGCATCTTTAGGGTTTTCTATGTATACTATCATATCATCTGCAAACAGTGAGAGTTTTACTTCTTTTTCAAACACAAAAGACCCCAAACAGCCAAAGAAATCTTGAGAAAGAAAAACAGACATGGAGGAATCAACCTTTCTGACATCAGATCAGATCAGATCAGTCGCTCAGTCGTGTCTGACTCTTTGCCACCCCATAAATCGCAGCACGCCAGGCCTCCCTGTCCATCACCAACTCCCGGAGTTCACTCAGACTCACATCCATCGAGTCAGTGATGCCATCCAGCCATCTCATCCTCTGTCGTCCCCTTCTCCTCCTGCCCCCAACCCCTCCCAGCATCAGAGTCTTTTCCAATGAGTCAACTCTTCGCATGAGGTGGCCAAAGTACTGGAGTTTCAGCTTTAGCATCAGTCCTTCCAAAGAAATCCCAGGGCTGATCTCCTTCAGAATGGACTGGTTGGATCTCCTTGCAGTCCAAAGGACTCTCAAGAGTCTTCTCCAACACCACAGTTCAAAAGCATCAATTCTTCGGCTCTCAGCCTTCTTCACAGTCCAACTCTTAAATCCATACATGACCACAGGAAAAACCATAGCCTTGACTAGACGGACCTTTGTTGGCAAAGTAATGTCTCTGCTTTTGAATATGCTATCTAGGTTGGTCATAACTTTCCTTCCAAGGAGTAAGCGTCTTTTCATTTCAGGGCTGCAGTCACCATCTGCAGTGATTTTGGAGCCCAGAAAAATAAAGTCTGGCACTGTTTCCACTGTTTCCCCATCTATTTCCCATGAAGTGATGGGACCAGATGCTATGATCTTGTTTTCTGAATGTTGAGCTTTAAGCCAACTTTTTCACTCTCCACTTTCACTTTCATCAAGAGGCTTTTGAGTTCCTCTTCACTTTCTGCCCTAAGGGTGGTGTCATCTGCATATCTGAGGTTATTGATATTTCTCCCAGCAATCTGGATTCCAGCTTGTGTTTCTTCCAGTCCAGCGTTTCTCATGATGTACTCTGCATAGAAGTTAAATAAACAGGGTGACAATATACAGCCTTGACGTACTCCTTTTCCTATTTGGAACCAGTCTGTTGTTCCATATCCACTTCTAACTGTTGCTTCCTGACCTGCATATAGGTTTCTCAAGAGGCAGGTCAGGTGGTCTGGTATTCCCATCTCTTTCAGAATTTTCCAGTTTATTGTGATCCACACAGTCAAAGGCTTTGGCATAGTCAATAAAGTAGAAATAGATGTTTTGACTATTCTACAAAGCTACAGTCATCAGGACAGTATGATACTGGCACAAAAACAGCAATATAGGCCAATGAAACAAGATAGAAAGCCCAGAGATAAACCCACACACCTATGGGCACCTTATCTGTGACACAGGAGGCAATACACAAGGGAGAAAAGACAGCCTCTTCAATAAGTGGTGCTGGGGAAACTGGGCGGCTACATGTAAAAGCATGAAACTAGAACACTTCCTAGCATCATGCACAAAAAGCAAACTCCAAATGAAATAAAGACGGAAATGCAAGGTCAGAAACGATAAAGCTCTTAGAGGAAAACACTGCAGTGCATGCTTTGACATGCATCACGTCAAGATCCTCTTTGAACTATCGCCCAGAGTAACGGAAATACAAACAAAAATAAACAAATGGGACCCAAGTAAACTTAAAAGCTTTTGTACAGCAAAGGAAACAAGCAAGATTAAAAGACAACCCTCATTCAGAAGGGGAGAATATAACTGCAAACAAAATAACTGACAAAGGATTAATCTCCAAAATATACACGTGGCTCAATACCAGAAAAACAAACAGCTCAATCCAAAAATGGGCAGAAGATCCAAACAGACATTTCTCCAAAGAAGATATATAAATGGTTAATAAACACATTAAAAGATGTTCAACATCACTAATGATTCAGTTCAGTTCAGTTCAGTCACTCAGTTGTGTCCGACTATTTGCAACCCCATGAATTGCAGCATGCCAGGCCTCCCTGTCCATCACCAACTCCCAGGTTTCACCCAAACTCATGTCCATCGAGTCGGTGATGCCATCCAGCCTCTGTCTCCTCCTGCCCCCAATCCCTCCCAGCATCAGGGTCTTTTCCAATGAGTCAGCTCTTCGCATGAGTATTGGAGTTTCAGCTTCAGCATCAGTCCTTCCAAAGAACACCAAAGACTGATCTCCTTCAGAATGGACTGGTTGGATCTCCTTGCAGTCCAAGGGACTCTCGAGAGTCTTCTCCAACACCATGGTTCAAAAGCATCAATTCTTCGGTGCTCAACTTTCTTTATAGTCCAACTCTCACATCCATACATGACCACAGGAAAAACCATAGCCTTGACTAGACGGACCTTTGTTGGCAAAGTAATGTCTTTGCTTTTTAACATGCTATCTAGGTTGATCATAACTTTCTTTCTAAGGAGTAAGCATCTTTTAATTTCATGGCTGTAGTCACCCTCTGCAGTGATATAAGGCACTGTCACGTGTAAAACAGACAGCTGGTGAGACGTTACCATATGACACAGGAAGCCCAGCCCGGTGTCCTGTGATGACCTGGAGGGCTGGGATGGAGGGAGGGAAGGGAGAGACAGGAGACATGTACCATTATGGCTGATTCTCGTTGCTGTATGGCAGAAATCCAATGCAACATTGTAAAGCAATTTTCCTGTAGCCAAAAATAAAAAAAATTTAAAAAGTAAAAGATTGCCAATAGAGCTTGCAGCACCGAGGCAGTCTAAGGAGAATCAGCCAAGAGAGGGGCGCAGACGCATGTCCCCCCAGATCCCTGGACTCAGAAGGCAGGCCTCCGACCCAGCGGCCAGAGGGGGACACCCTCATGGTGCTGCACCAGGACTCACAATCCAGAAAGGTGGTGTCTCCTAAGAGGCACACGATGAGAGACCCTGGAGGGCAGCACATTCGCCATAGTAAAGGGAAGAGTACGTCAAATTAACTCATGAAGCAAAATGAGGAGGCAGGGGGACTGCAACTGAGTCTATATATTTAACTATGGGACACTTAGCTCTTTTCTTTTTCTCTCTCTGAGCTTCCAGAACTTGAGTAGAGAGGCCCATACCTCCCAGATGGAAAACTTGAGCATTCCACTCTGGAAAATCTGAGGAACTTCAAAGAAACACGCTATGGAGACTGATACTGGGAAGATCTCAACAGACAGTTCAGTCCAGACCATGGGTCACCCTCTAGGCAACTCAGCTGGCCCGCCCCCCACGTCACGCCCTCTAAAGGGTCCAAGCCCACCCCAAGCACACAGAGCCTCAGGGCCTATTCTTAAATATCAGCATAAGCAGGAGTCATGAGACATTCGAGGAAGCGCCCAACACAGAAAGAGAGAGACCCACGAAAACACGCAGAAAAATAAAACCAAGAGGAAACAGAGACCATGAAAGCAAAGAAGAAACGGCCAGGAAATAAGAGCAAGCACACTCGCAGCAGCTGAGCTTACTAAGAGCTGCCAGGAAGCAATCAGGGGCGGCATTCGTGTGTGCTCGTGCACAGACGCGTGATGGTGTGCGCACGCGCATGTCTGTTTAAGAGAAAGTGTGTTTGACCACTGTTAGAGAAAAACCAATAGCTCACGTCCTTGTATACACTTTCTGTGTGCACGTGCAGCATCCTGTATTATTTTAATGTATGCAGGTAAATAGTAAAAGAAATACTTAACAGAACGATTGAAACTGCTTTTCTTTTAATGAAGAGAGGTGGAGGGTAGGGTCTACATCTGCTGTCTTCTTTAGAAGCCTGCTACTACTGTTTTATTTTTAAGCTCTGCGCCTCTATTGCTTTAATTAAAAATACATATTTGTAAAACATAACACGCTGCTCCTAGAATATAGCTGGTTCTCCAGTTTGAGCCTCTGTAGTTCACCCCTTCTGCTGTTTGCTGTTAAGACAGAAAGTCTGTAGCTTAGCTGGAAAGAGTTTAAATGTTTCAGAGTCAACGTTCCCATAAATGGCTAACGCACACCGGTCTTGCCATGAGAACACAGTTAGCCACGTTGTGAAGCAGAGTTCAGACAGTTCTCTCCTCTCAGAGACTACAGCCCTGGCTGTCTGTTCTGCTCATGTGGCGGTGAGTCCTACTGGCATTTGTGGCATTTCTTGCATTAGCTTGAAGAACGAAACGTCCCTACAAGAATGCATATTACTAAAGACACTTTGAAACAGTGTTGCACTTAGTAGCCGCTCAATAAATGCCTGTTGATTGTAATCGATTATAGGAAAGAGGCCAGGATTTTCGATATTATAGATCTCAGGAAGTCAGGAGGTCACAATCAGCAACACCTTCACCAACACCAATTAGAATTTTGGAACACAGTTTCTAACACATCAAGTCAGAGCTGAGGAGAATCCTAGATAGAGTAATTTTACGGAAAACTCCAAACTTTCACATGATTTAATTTCTAAATAAAGATAACTAATCAAGAGTATAATTTTTACTTTATTTTATACTTTTATAAATCAGCTAAATTCACAGGTTAGGGACTTTTTTTGTCTCAATTCTGGTTTAGGAAACACGTAATTTTTAAACAGTCTGCTTACAATCATATTAACAAACACTGGTAAATCATTTTAGAAAACAGTCATGCTGACTAATGATTCTTCAACAATGAACTAAAATAATACTTTTCAAAAAAATAATAAATAAAAATATAATAATACTTTTCTGGTTTTCAGCTACTGCTTTTTCAGTGTAAAATCCATTTTGAAGAAAATGTACTAAGCATGATGCAGTTTTTTGGCACGTGTGCCACAGTCAGACTGCCTTAGTGTGAATCTTGGCAGCCATCATCTGAGGGATCTTGAATAAATTATTAACCTCACTGTACCTCACTCACTTCATCTGTAAAATGGGCATATACTACCATGAGGACTCAATAAGCTGACACATGCCAAGGCTTTAAGCACTTCCAGGCACATTATAAACACAATGTAGGTATTTTAAAATATATATATATATCTGAGTAAAGTTTTCTGCAGATAGGGTTAGTCTTTTTTGCAGACAGTGTTAGTCACTCAAGTCGTGTCTGACTCTTTGCAATCCCATGGACTGTAGCCCGCCAGACTCCTCTGTCCATGGGATTCCCCAGACAAGAAGACTGGAGTGGGTTGCTATTTCCTTCTCCAGGGGATCTTCTTGACCCAGGGACTGGATCCAGGGCTCCTGCATTTTAGGCTGGTTCTTTACCATCTGAACCACTCGCGAAGCATACTCTTATTTCTGCAGATAAGCATATTCTTATTTGATTATGAAGTATTTACTGTGCTGATGGAACTAGAAAATGCCCCCATGGTTCAGTGCATGAAGGGAATCAATTACAGTTATCAGAGTATCAGAATATGTTCTACTTGAGGTGGTCATGAATGAATAATCAGCTGTATAAATGTTTGGTTGGTGAGAATCTGTTCTGTTCCCGATCATAAAAACATCTTAATTTTTATTTATTTGTTTACTGATGTGGACCATTTTTAAAGCCTTTATTTGTTACAACAGTGCTTCTGTTTTATGTTCCGGTGTTTTGTGCAGGAGGCATGCAGGCTCTTAGCCCCTGACCAGGAATCAAACCTACACCCCCTGCATTGGAAGGTCAAGTCCTAACCACTGGTCCACCAGGGAAGACCCATTTTAATTTTTTTGAATTTTTATTTATGTATGCCTTTGACTGTGTCAGGTTTTCAACAGCTAGTGGGGCACGGGGGATCTTTCCTTGTGCAGCATGGCCTCCCTAGTCATGGCGTGTGGACTCCAGAGCAGACAGACTCAGCAGTTGCCGCCGGCAGGCTGAATTACCCCTTGGCATGTGGGCTCTTTGTTCCCTGACCAGGGATTGAGCCTACGTCCCCTGCACTGCAAGCCTGCATTCTTAACCACCGGACCACCAGGGAAATCCTCCACCTTAATTTGTAAAAAGACATTTCCCATTAATTTTGGAAACATAAAGCTAAAATTCAGGGGACAAACCCCAACAATGTGACTGAGTAGCTCCATGCTGTTTTTAATGTATGCAGGTAAACGCCCAGTACGCTGATCCCCAGTAGCTGTAAGAGAGGAAGTTGCTACTACTACCTATGGCCGGGCAGCCTGGGGTCTGCCTCAAGATGCCTTTACCTCGGAATAGCCAGGGTAAGGCCCGTGGTTCACGCGTGGCCTCCAATCCTGCATGCATCCTAGGAAATGCATCCTATGATACAGATGGTCATAAAATTAGACCATGCGGAATTCACTGTATTTTCGACTAGAGAGCCAGAATTAACAGACTGCGAAGCCGCAGCTACGGCTGCGCCTTCTGCTTCCAGGTTGCCGTCACCCCACGTCCCCTGGGAACGTGCTGGACCCCCTGGGCCCAGAGTGGGAAGCTCCGGGTTCCGTCTCCTCCTCACACCTGTCACCGCAGGCTTCCCCACTCCCCGTCCTCCGCACGGCCTCCCTGCTGAGATCAGTCAACACCCCTCTCTGATCCCATTCCTTGCATTCATACGGATTTCATGATGTCATAAAAAGAAAAGTTATCCTCTACTAAACACAGGAGGATATAAGTGCTCTCATTCAGGGAACAAGCACTACCTGTGAGCAAAGGATGCATGAAGCATCGCGACGGTTCTGCGGATGGAAACACAAACACGGAAGGACGAAGTCTGCCTTCAAGAAACTGGCAATCGCTGAAGAAATATAGATAAATCGGTGCAGATACACGTATCTATGTATACAAAACACATATCTGTAAATGTGAGGCAAGGCGACAGCACAGTGTCTCTGGTGGAATGCACAGGATTAACCTCTGGGAATCGCCACAGAGAGATTATATAAATATTCCCCAAGTTTTCTTTCACTAATGAATGTCAAACTGTCTGAAAAAAACACGCACCTTCTCTTTTGATAGTATTTAGGCAATAGCACCCCACTCCAGTACTCTTGCCTGGAGAATCCCATGGACGGAGGAGCCTGGTGGGCTGCAGTCCATGGGGTCGCTGAGGGTTGGACACGACTGAGCGACTTCACTTTCACTTTTCACTTTCACGCACTGGAGAAGGAAATGGCAACCCACTCCAGTGTTCTTGCCTGGAGAATCCCAGGGACGGGGGAGCCTGGTGGGCTGCTGTCTATGGGGTCGCACAGAGTCGGACACAACTGAAGTGACTTAGCAGCAGCAGCAGCAGCAGCTTCATGAAGGAGAAAGGGTGGATCATACTTCAAAATACGTTCATCTTGCTAACTGCTGCACAAGCAATTTTAGATTAACGGATCAATTAACTTTGTGATGAAATTAATGTCTTCGTGGGCTTCCCTGGTGACTCAGTGGTACAGAATCTTCCTGCTGATGCTGGAGACACAGGTTCGATCCCTGAGCCGGGAAGATCCCACAGGCTGCAGAGCAGCTAAGCCCATGCACCATGGTTACTGAGCCTGTGCTCTGGAGCCTGGAAACTGCAACTGCTGAGCCCAGGAGCCTAGCCTCTGCAGCAGGACCAGCTCCCACAAGGAGAAGCCCATGCCCTCAGAGAAGAGTAGGCCTGCTCTCTGCAAACAGAGAAAAGCCCACACACCAACAACATCCCAGCACAGCCAAAAATAAAATCAAATAAGTAAAACGATGTTAAAAATTAATATCTTTGTACCAGTTCATATTTTAACACCTATTTTCCAAATACTTTCATGTTTCTTTTTCTTATATTTCCTGATTTTACCAACTCTTGCTTCATCTCCTTCAGGTTTCTGTCCATTCATATTCTGCGTTTTCGAATTTCCAATTTACAATGCTCTTTCACATATGCAAATACTGACTTAATGATATGCATGGCATGTTACATTTTCTTCCGCTCTGCGGATGGTCTCTGGGAAGTGTAACCATCTGATAAAAATATTCAGTCTTACCTTTTGTTTTCTTTTTATAGTAATGTAGTTGGATACTGTCTGATGTTTTCTGTTCATTTTAAATTATCTTGGGATTTTGTGCATCAGCAAGAAAATGGTTCTATCCAGGAGTGAAAGATTTGAACTTTTTTGGTGTTATTGTTCAAGAGTGCCTTCTTTTTGGGGGTAATAAGTGTATTTTCTTATATTAAGTATAATACATTTTATTATAATGTGTTTTCAATTATTTTAAAAGTGTGTTTTTTAAATTAACTATTAGGCAGAAAGAGGATGGTGCATTGTATGAGTTCATGATATTCCTTCTCCCTCTCTAATACCCTTAATTTCTACCATCTGCTTCTTTCTTCTCCTTCACCTCACAGCCCCGAAGGGTTCCTCCTCCTTTCGTTTCCCCCTTAGGCAAGCCTCCGCTATATTTCTCATATTCTCTGCTAGCCTGTGCTATGATCCTCCAGGTGCCTGACCTGTTCCCAGACAAGACCTTATCTGTATTTGCCACCAGAGAAATCCTCACAACTCATCTGTTCACTGCTCAGTCTCCACCTGATTCTTCCTTCCAGCATGGGCTTTGGAACTGGCTGTAAAGATTCCATATAACTTACTTCCCATTTAGAACTATATTGAAGCCTGAAATTCTTTGTCTCCTAGTTACTGTAGGAATAAGTTAAAAGCAATCTTATTTGCTCTCCTTGTTGATTTCAATATTTTTTTTGGTGGGCGGGGAGGTGGGTAGGATGTTTGGAGAGACCAAATTTAAAAAGCCATCCTTAACCTGAAGTAATCTAGATGGTTTATCATTTAAGAACCACACAGATTTATTCACTAATTAGGAGATAATTAAATAGATTACATTATATCATACTATTTCCAAGAAACATGTGGAGTAACACGCAAATGTGGCCTTGGAATATGGAATGAAGCAGGGCAAAGGCTAATAGAGTTTTTGCCAAGAGAACACACTGGTCATAGCAAACACTCTCTTCCAACAACACAAGAGAAGACTCTACACACGGACATCACCAGATGGTCAACATTGAAATCAGATTGATTATGTTCTTTGCAGCCAAAGATGGAGAAGCTCTATACAGTCAACAAAAACAAGACCAGGAGCTGACTGTGGCTCAGATCATGAACTCCTTACTGCCAAATTTAGACTTAAATTGAAGAAAGTAGGGAAACCACTAGACCATTCAGGTATGACCAAAATCAAATCCCTTATGATTATACAGTGGAAGTGAGAAGTAGATTTAAGGGACTAGATTTGACAGAGTGCCTGATGAACTATGGATGGAGGTTTGTGACATTGTACAGGAGACAGGGATCAGGACCATCCCCATGGAAAAGAAATGCAAAAAAGCAAAATGGCTATCTGGGGAGACCTTAGAAATAACTGTGAAAAGAAGAGAAGTGAAAAGGAAAGGAGAAAAGGAAAGATATAAGCATCTGAATGCAGAGTTCCAAAGAATAGCAAGAAGAGATAAGAAAGTCTTCCTCAGCAATCAATGCAAAGAAATAGAAGAAAACAACAGAATGGGAAAGACTAGAGATCACTTCAAGAAAATTAGAGATACCAAGGGAACATTTCATGCAAAGATGGGCTCAATAAAGGACAGAAATGGTATGGACCTAACAGAAGCAGAAGATATTAAGAAGAGGTGGCAAGAATACACAGAAGAACTGTACAAAAAGATCTTCATGACCCAGATAATCACGATGGTGTGATCACTGACCTAGAGCCAGACATCCTGGAATGTGAAGTCAAGTGGGCCTTAGAAAGCATCACTACGAACAAAGCAAGTGGAGTTGATGGAATTCCAGCTGAGCTATTCCAAATCCTGAAAGATGATGCTGTGAAAGTGCTGCACTCAATATGCCAGCAAATTTGGAAAACTCAGCAGTGGCCACAGGACTGGAAAAGGTCCGTTTTCATTCCAATCCCAAAGAAAGGCAATGCCAAAGAATGCTCAAACTATCAGACAATTGCACTCATTTCTAACGTTAGTAAAGTAATGCTCAAAATTCTCCAAGCCAGGCTTCAGCAATATGTGAACCATGAACTTCCTGATGTTCAAGCTGATTTTAGAAAAGGCAAAGGAACCAGAGATCAAATTGCCAACATCCGCTGGATCAAGGAAAAAGCAAGAGAGTTCCAGAAAAACATCTATTTCTGCTTTATTGACTATGCCAAAGCCTTTGACAGTGTGGATCACAATAAACTGTGGAAAATTCTGAAAGAGATGGGAATTCCAGACCACCTGACCTGCCTCTTGAGAAACCTATATGCACGTCAGTAAGCAACAGTTAGAAGTGGACACGGAACAACAGACTGGTTCCAAATAGGAAAAGGAGTACGTCAAGGCTGTGTATTGTCACCCTGCTTATTTAACTTATATGCAGAGTACATCATGAGAAACGCTGGGCTGGAGGAAGCACAAGCTGGAATCAAGATTGCCGGGAGAAATATCAATAACCTCAGATATGCAGACGACATCACCCTTATGGCAAAAAGTGAAGAGAAACTCAAAAGCCTCTTGATGAAAGTGAAAGAGGAGAGTGTGAAAAAGTTGGCCTAAAGCTCAACATTCAGAAAACGAAGATCATGGCATCTGGTCCCATCACTTCATGAGAAATAGATGGGGAAACAGTGGAAACAGTATCAGACTTTATTATTTTGGGCTCCAAAATCACTGCAGATGGTGACTGCAGCCTTGAAATTAAAAGACACTTACTCCTTGGAAGGAAAGTTATGACCAACCTAGACAGCATATTAAAAAGCAGAGACATTACTTTGCCAACAAAGGTCTTTCCAGTCAAGGCTATTGTTTTTCCAGTGGTCATATATGGATGTGAGAGTTGGACTATGAAGAAAGCTGAGCACCGAAGAATTGATGCTTTTGAACTGTGGTGTTGGATAAGAATCTTGAGAGTCCCTTGGACTGCAAGGAGATCCAACCAGTCCATTCTAAAGGAGATCAGTCCTGG
>NW_011494805.1:3777197-3781558 GCF_000754665.1 Bison bison bison | reverse complement strand
TCATTGGAAAAGACTCTGATGCTGGGAGGGATTGGGGGCAGGAGGAGAAGGGGACGACAGAGGATGAGATGGCTGGATGGCATCACCGACTCGACGGACCTGAGTCTGAGTGAACCCAGGGAGTTGGTGATGGACAGGGAGGCCTGGCATGCTGTAACTCAGGGGGTCACAAAGAGTCAGACACAACTAAGCAACTGAACTGAACTGATTTATTTCAGTGTAATAAAAGTTTTATTAAAGCACATGTCATCCCCAATTATTTTGTCATCTTGTCTTCATATCTCAAGCTTGGAACCACTGTCTTTTTCTTTCTTCTTTTTTTTTTCACTTTATTATGTCTTAGTATTTTGACATGGTCAAGTGTTATCATTGTGTTTACTGAATGAAATTATTGTTTGCAAAAGCATACTGACCGATCAGAAAGCAGACTCCTTGCAACATCTGTATCTGGTGTACGCAAGGCAGTCTTTTGTGGAAAAGTTATCCAGTGGGCCCTGCCCACATCTCTTTCCCTTTTGGCACAGACATGGTGCTTTACTTTAATTAGAGAGAGAAGTGAAAAGCTGATCAGCTGAATTAGGCCAGAATCACTATACTCCAGAACAAGTATCAATTATGAGCAGGCCCTAACTCTATTCAAATACTCACCCTGAATGGAAAAAAAAGAAAAGCAACAACAACAACCAGGAAGAAACCTCCCTAATGGGGAGGGTCACTCAGCAAAGACTATGAATCAGTAACTCTCGATCACTGCTCATTTGATGGGGAAAAATTCATTCTCACTCAATTCCCTGTATATCCTTAGCATGAACTTTGATAACTGTAAGTCATTTGTTTTCATTGTTCCTTTTTCATCCTGAACAACTTTGTTTTGTTGGATAGATATAAAATCAAACACTTATTCATAAATATATGACTAAAACAAGCATCACAGCTCACGTCCTCCCTAATATACCGTGTGTACATTGTACATGTACTTGTGTATACACATGTATAACGTATTACATGTGTTACATGTAATGTACGTGTACTTGTGTATACACACACTGCAAAATGTGTTACTCAGGTTGATTACATTGGATGTGTATGTTACAATTAATTATCTGGATAAACTAAGAAATTCAGCCATCTAAGCAGGTTTAAATAAGTGGAATCATGTTGGTTATATCTTAGAAATTCACAAGATGTAGTATTTCATGGCAGTCTAGTTTTATCCAATTTGAATCGGTAATACAGTCCTTACAAAAAGCCCTGAGAATTACCAGCCTCTGTGCCAGGACCCAGCACCGTTCTTGTGGTCAGATGTTAACACTGGGGCTTTCATTCCTGGAGTCCTTTGATAGTGAAATCCTGCTGGACATTCTGAGCTTACTTTCCAGCTATCAGAACTTCAGGTCGTCTTCAACTTACAGCAACAAAAATTAGTTTCATACCAATTTGGAGGGGCAGACTGAAATTTAGAACTGAAGTTTCCTGACTGCCTTTCCAGGAGATACAACTGGCTATAATTGGTGGTTTAGTCACTAAGTCAGGTCCTAGGCTTGAAACCCCACAGACAGAGGAGCCCTCCAGGCTCCTCTGTCTGTGGGGTTTTCCAGGCAAGAATGGTGGAGTGGGTTGCTATTTCTTTCTCCAGGGGATCTTCCTGACCCAGGGACTGAACTCAAAAAAATCAAATCAGGTCTCCTACGTTGCAGATGGTCTCCTGCATCGCAGGCAGATTCTTTGCCGACTGAGCCACCAGAGAAGGCAACTGTTAAGCAGCAACAATTAAGGCAGGTTAAGGGTTTTAACGATCCCCCCCACCAGATGGCTCCCAAAGAACGAACTGTATGCACTGACCACAGGCAGAGAGGGTGAGCGGATGCATTATCGAGGGCACCTGCTCTCCATACAAAGTCTCAAGGCTCTATTTCTGGCACAGAAAACCCACAAGAAACTAAGGAACGGTAAACAAGTCAGAAGACCAAACTGTTTTCCTTAAAGGGTTTAGCTTTCCTCAAGGAACTTCATGGATCCTTTATTTGTTAAATAAAGAACTTTCTGATACCTAAAATGTAGTATCCTGTACTTTACATCATCTTTGCAGTTTTTTTTTTCTAAATCAAATGTTTAGTTTCAAAACGTTAGCCTTTTCATTCATAAATTTAGAAGTATACAACAATCTCCAATGCAAGATCTCTAACACCCTGTGCAGAAATACTCCTTTATCAAATTCCATAAAACCATTTTTTAAAAAATGAAAACAGTAAATACTACTTACTGTTATGCCTGCTTGTTTTCCATGGAGGCGGAAGGAAAAGAAGCCCCTCTACTACAAAGATGATTCTTAATCATTTGCATAACCTCAAGGGGCTTCCCAGGTGGAGCTAGTGTTAAAGAAACCGCCTGCCAATGCAGGAGACGGAGACTCGAGTGGGATCCCTGGGTCAGGAAGATCCCCTGGAGTAGGAAATGGCAGCACACTCCAGTATTCTTCCCTGGAAAATCCATGGGCAGAGGAGCCTGGCGGGCTACAGTCCACGGGGTGGTAAAGAGCCAGACACGAGTGAGCAACTGAACACACATACACAAGCTAAAACCCCTGGAGAAGAAAACAGCAATCCACTCCAGTGTTCCTGCCTGCAATATCCCACGGACAGAGGAGCCTGATGGATTACAGTCCATGGGGTTGCAGAGAGTCAGATATTACTGAGCAGCTAAGCACCCATGCATGCAAGCTAAAGCAGACATATGGCACGGTGAGTAATCAACACTTGAAAAATTATAAAAAAGGATTTTCAAGAACATTTGCTCACATTTTATATAGATTATGTAATGTATTACTTTTCTCTCACATATCTTTTATCGTTCATCCCCAGAATTCTGCTTCAGTAGTCAAGCAGTTAGCATCCTTACGGAGGTGGAGAAGTTACAGAGCAGTCACCAGGCTGCCAGGGCAAGGAGACAACACACAGTCGAATCAGTCTAAGGGAATGGCCGTTTTGGCGTTCACACTCTTATAGTTTACATGCCTAGTGTATCAATATCTTGCAAACATTACAAAATATTCTTCTGATCATCACAATTTCAAGTGGTCCTTAAATTACAGTGACACAGTTAAACACAGACTGAGAAGGACAGTCCAAAATTCAGAACTAGAGTCGTCCGTGACTATGGTTCAGGACTCAAACTGTCAATCTGAGGTAGATGTGTAAATCAACTGAAGTCATGAGACATTTGTTTAGCACATCTCTGAGAAAGTACGTAAAACAAAGATCATGAAAAGAGACTCAGAAAGCCAAAATGATACCTCTTATGCGAATTAAGTCCAAAGATGTATCCATGAACTAGGTAACTAAGAAGGTCTTCCAGATTTTGAGGGGACTTCAGTAAATAATCAATAGTGAAATATACTCTCTGGAATGCAAAAGTAGGAAATCAAGAGATATCTGGAGTAACAGGCAAGTTTAGCCTTGGAGTACAAAATAAAGCAGGGCAACGGCAAACAGAGCTTTGCCAAGAGAGTGCATTGATCATAGCAAACACCCTTTCTAACAACGCAAGACAAGACCCTACACATGGACATCACAACATCAGTTCAGTTCAGTTCAGTCGCTCAGTCGTGTCCAACTCTTTGCGACCCCCTGAATCACAGCATTCCAGGTCTCCCTGTCCATCACCAACTCCCAGAGTTCACTCAAACTTATGTCCATCGAGTCAGTGATGCCATCCAGCCATCTCATCCTCTGTCGTCCCCTTCTCCTCCTGCCCCCAATCCTTCGCAGCATCAGAGTCTTTTCCAATGAGTCAACTCTTCACACGAGGTGGCCAAAGTACTGGAGTTTCAGCTTTAGCATCATTCCTTCCAAAGAACACCCAGGACTGATCTCCTTTAGAATGGACTGGTTGGATCTCCCTGAAGTCTAAGGGACTCTCAAGAGTCTTCTCCAACACCACAGTTCAAAAGCATCAATTCTTTGGCGCTCAGCTTTCTTCACAGTCCAACTCTCACATCCACACACGACTATTGGAAAAACCATAGCCTTGACTAGACGGACATTTGTTGGCAAAGTAATGTCTCTGCTTTTGAATATGCTATCTAGGTTAGTCATAACTTTCCTTTCAAGGAGTAAGCATCTTTTAATTTCATGGCTGCAGTCACCATCTGCAGTGATTTTGGAGCCCAAAATAATAAAGTCTGACACTGTTTCCACTGTTTCCCATCTATTTCCCATGAAGTGATGGGACCTGATGCCATGATCTTCGTTTTCTGAATGTTGAGCTTTAAGCCAACTTTTTCACTCTCCTCTTTCACTTTCATCAAGAGGCCTTTGAGTTCCTCTTCACTTTCTGCCATAAGGGTGGTGTCATCTGCATAT
>NW_011494805.1:3772851-3777097 GCF_000754665.1 Bison bison bison | reverse complement strand
TCATCTGCATATCTGAGGTTATTGAGATTTCTCCTGGCAATCTTGATTCCAGCTTGTGCTTCTTCCAGCCCAGCATTTCTCATGATGTACTCTGCATATAAGTCAAATAAGCAGGGTGACAATACACAGCCTTGACGTACTCCTTTTCCTATTTGGAACCAGTCTGTTGTTCCATGTCCAGTTCTAACTGTTGCTTCCTCACCACATGGTCAATATCAAAATCAGAGTGATTATATTCTTTGCAGCCAAAGGTGGAGAAGAAGCTCTATGTGGTCAACAACAACAAAACAAGACCAGGAGCTGACTGTGGCTCAGATCATGAACTCCTTATTGCAAAAATCAGACTTAAAATGAAGCAAGTTGGGAAAACCACTAGCCCATTCAGGTATGACCTAAATCAAATTCTTTACGACTATACAGTGCAATTGACAAATAGATCCAGAGGAACAGATCTGATACACAGAGTGCCTGATGAACTACTGACGGAGGTTTGTGACATTATATAGGAGACAGGGACCAAAACCATCCCCAAGAAAAAGAAATGCAAAAAGGCAAAATGGCTGTCTGAGGAGGCCTTACAAAAAGCTGAGAAAAGAAGAGAAGCAAAAGGCAAAGGAGAAAAGGAAAGACACACTGATCTGAATGCAGAGTTCCAAAGAACAGCAAGGAGAAATAAGAAAGCCTTCCTCAGTGATCAGTGTAAAGAAATAGAGGAAAACAACAGAATAGGAAAGACTAGAGATCTCTTCAAGAAAATTAGAGATACCAAGGGAACATTTCATGCAAAGATGGGCTCAGTTAACGACAGAAATGGACCTAACAGAAGCAGAAGAGATTAAAAAGAGGTGGCAAGAATACACCGAAGAACTGTACAGAAAAGGGTCTTAAAGACCTGGAAAACCCTGATGGAGTGGTCAGCTAATAAACTCATAGAAACAGACTAGAACGGTAGTTACTCAGGAACTACTGAGGGTGGAGGGGTAGGGTATTAGGGGAGATATTTTGGTCAAAGGACACAGGCTTTCAGTTAGAAGATGAGTAAGTTCTTGTATGTATGCAGGAGTTCCAGTTAATAATGCTGTATCATATACTTGAAAGCTGCTAGCAGCAGCCTAGGGTGTGCTCAGCTGTGTCCAACTCTGTGACCCCATGGATCATAGCCGACGAGGCTCTTCCGTCCATGGAATTCTTCCAGGCAAGAGTACTGGAGTGGGCCTCCATTTCCGCCTCCAGACAATCTTCCTGTCCCGGGGATTGAACCCATGTCTCTTGCGTCTCCTGCACTGGCAGGTGGATTCTTTACCACTAGAGTCATCTGGGAAGCCCAGATCTTAAACACTCACACCACAAAAAAATGATAACTGTGATGCAATACAGGTGTCAGCCAATGCTATGGTTATGGTTGTTTTGCAGTATGCAAGTGTATCAAAGCAACACAAGCTTATTCAATTGAATTTCAATTGCATCTCAATTGAAATTCAATTATATCTCAATACTCAACTGAGAATATTGAGAAATTCAATTATGTCTCAATATTTCAATTATATCTCAATAAAGTTGGAAGAAATAAATAAAAACACATCTGACAAATCAATAATAAAGGGAGATAAATGCTTTAATAGAGGTAAATGGGCAAGGGCCCAAAGAGAAAATTTACAAACTGCAAAACACAATATGCTGCAAATTTTTTAAAAGGTGACAGAAAGGAACAGACATTCCAGTGAAGGCAAATCACTCAAATGTGGCAGCTCTTTCGAGATAGAAAAGGAAAGCTTAAGGAGGTTAAAGAATTTTCCCAAAGCCATCCATCCTGATCAGTTATGAAAGAGATATTTACATCTGTTAAGTATGTTAAACCAATCCCTCTCTCTTATCGTTACAGATCAAACATTTAATCTCCATATCATACTGTATCTTGGTCATCAGGTATAAAAGCCTAGGAATCAGGTGATTTCCGTTGGAGATATGAGACAGAAACATGTCATTTCATCATACTGAACAGAAAAAAATGATAGAAGTTATATGCGATAGTGTTCTTAAAAGCAAGAGTCCTTTTTTCAGTCGAATCAAAAGACAAATGGACAAATGGTAGAACCTGCCAAAACTAAGAAACGGCCAAGCAAAAAGGACTAATTGGAAATGACTAGGCTCTTGAGAGCATATGAGCAATTTAACTGTGGAATTTTTCCAAAATCCCCTAATGCACTGAAAATTAGGGAAGTCATCTAGCTTTCCTTTGTGTTTCTGTTTGTACTAGAGTGAGGTACAAAAAAATAAATAAATAGGTAAAAAAGCTGCCAAAAAACAGGAAAGAAAAGCGAGGTAATCAAAGGTGCAGCAGGATATTTTAGACAAATGAGATGGGAAAGTCAAGTGTGCATCAGTGGAACAATAGCTGCCCAGCTAAAAGTTTCACTGTCAACATCAAAAGCACGAAAAGCAAAAAAGCCACTCTCCAGCAGGTGATGAAGAGTAGCTTAAAGAGTCTGAGCTGTATCAGGACATTTCCAGCAGTGTTTTAGCCGTGGCGTTAGAACAAAGACAAAGAGAGGGAAGGAAGCACCAATTGGAAAGTTAGTGCATCATCCAGGCACTCAAGAGCCCAAAGTATGAGGATGTCGGTTCAAGTGGAATAAAAAGAACATGGAGGGGAGAATTAATAGGACTCGGTAAGCAGCGAGGGTGACCGCCACAAAGGAAGGGAAACAGCACAGAGAACGTCAGCGTCTGAAACGGACACATAGAGAATGGAGGCGGCGTATCAGCAACACGGGAGCGGTGCCTGTCCTCCTCCTCTCCCTCAGAATTGCAAAAACTAAACTGCGAATTCTGACTCTGCTCAGCTCCTAAGCCACAGGCAACAAAAGCTGGAGTCAGGGGCTTTGAGCCACTTAGCTGCTAGGCTTGGAACCCGCCCATGTTAGTATTGTAGACGAAGGCCTGCCACAGGAATAAACACATCTCCTTCAAACCAGAGTTCTCCCTATAAGATGGAAGCCTGCATTTTTCCTCTATTAAATGTGTCGTAAATAAAAATCCGAATACGGGAACAAAAGAAATTATCCAAAACCTAATTGCCTAATATATCTAAATCAAGGGATCTTCCATGTCCACAAATATCAGTCTGCTTTGCCACTTTCAAATGGCTATATTTTTAAATTACATAGCTTTTAACTAATTCCTTCTTGATAGGAATTAAAGTTGTTTCAAATGTTTTGACTTTACCCATAAACTGATAACTGTTAAGATACCTTTGTTGAACACCACTTTTATTAACTTGTATGATTATCCCTCTGGGTACATTACTTGATGTGTCTACCTATCTATATACATATTATATGACTAAATATATACAGTTTTAAACATTTTCATTCATATTATCAAAATGAAATCCAAAAGTACATCATTTTACACACCCACCAACAGTATATTCAAATGTCCATTGTCACTCAGAAAAACACTGAATATTGTTAGCTGAAAAAATAATTTTCAATGGATAGCCTAAAATGACTAAAATACTAAAATGATTAGTATAAAATATGAATATATTTGCATATTTATTGGCCAATTAACCACTCCTATCTCACATGTTGAAAACAACTTTTACTTTTTTTTTCAACTTGTACATATTATTTTTACAGTAGAAAAACTTTATATTTTATACAGCTAAAGGTATCTCTTCTCTTTGAATCTTTGTCCTTTGTATCACTTACTAAAAAGAAACCCTTTACATTCCAAGCCACCTAAATTTTGAGTTAATACTTCTATTGTTTCAATGTACAATTAAATGTACAATGTACAATTAAATGGTAAAGAATCTGCCTGCAATGCCGAGACCAGGGTTCAATCCCTGGGTCGGGAAGATACCCTGGAGAAGGGAATGGCTACCTGCTCCCGTATTCTGGCCTGGAGAATTCCACGGACAGAGGAGCCATGCAGTCACAAAGAGTCAGACATGACGAAAAGAAAGACCCTTCACAGTTACATGTCTCAGGCATTTGGAATTCACAGTGAAATAAGAAGTGAGGTACTCACCAGACTTTTTTTCCCTAAATAACTACCTTCTATCAAAGCCTCTTTTGTAGTAGCTGCCTTTTTATGATTGTCTGAAATGTCAGCCTTAATCATACACTAAATACCGTGAACTTCCTGATGTTCAAGCTGGTTTTAGAAAATGCAGAGGAACCAGAGATCAAATTGCCAACATCCGCTGGATCATGGAAAAAGCAAGAGAGTTCCAGAAAAA
>NW_011494805.1:3752669-3772751 GCF_000754665.1 Bison bison bison | reverse complement strand
AGTTCCAGAAAAACATCTATTTCTGCTTTATTGACTGTGCCAAAGCCTTTGACTGTGTGGATCACAATAAACTGTGGAAAATTCTGAAAGAGATGGGAATACCAGACCACCTGACCTGCCTCTTGAGAAACCTATATGCAGGTCAGGAAGCAACAGTTAGAACTGGACATGGAACAACAGACTGGTTCCAAATACGAAAAGGAGTCCATCAAGGCTGTATACTGTCACCCTGGTTATTTAACTTCTATGCAGAGCACATCATGAGAAATGCTGGACTGGATGAAGCATAAGCTGAAGTCAAGACTGCTGGGAGAAATATCAATAACCTCAGATATGTAGATGACGCCACCCTTATAGCAGAAAATGAAGAACTAAAGAGCCTCTTGATGAAAGTGAAAGAGGAGAGCGAAAAAGTTGGCTTAAAGCTCAACATTCAGAAAATGAAGATCATGGCATCCGGCCCCATCACTTCATGGGAAATAGATGGGGAAACAGTGGAAACAGTGCCAGACTTTGTTTTTCTGGGCTCCAAAATCACTGCAGATGGTGACTGTAGCCCTGAAATCAAAAGACGCTTACTCCTTGGAAGGAAAGTTATGACCAACCTAGATACCATATTCAAAAGCAGAGACATTACTTTGCCAACAAAGTTTCGTCTAGTCAAGGCTATGGTTTTTCCTGTGGTCATGTATGGATGTGAGAGTTGGACTGTGAAGAAGGCTGAGCACTGAAGAATTGATGCTTTTGAACTGTGGTGTTGGAGAAGACTCTTGAGAGTCCCTTGGACTGCAAGGAGATCCAACCAGTCCATTCTGAAGGAGATCAGCCCTGGGATTTCTTTGGAAGGAATGATGCTAAAGCTGAAACTCCAGTACTTTGGCCACCTCATGCGAAGAGTTGACTTATTGGAAAAGACTCTGATGCTGGGAGGGATTGGGGGCAGGAGGAGAAGGGGATGACAGCGGATAAGATGGCTGGATGGCATCACTGACTCCATGGACGTGAGTCTCAGTGAACTCCAGGGAAGCCAAGAGGTTGGTAATCCTTCCTCCTGGTGTAAACTTCTTCCATGGCACTGCACAGGATGTCCAGAGTGATCACAGAAAAATGTGACTATTTCTTCTATCCTATAAAATCATCAATAGCATCACAAGAACTGTGGGATATATTATAACCTCCTTCTATTTGGACTTCCTAATTGGGCTTCGCTGATAGCTCAGTGGAGGGATAGGCTACCCACTCCAGAATTCTTGAGCTCCCCTTGTGGCTTAGCTGGTAAAGAATCTACCTGCAATGCAGGAGACCTGGGTTCGATCCCTGGGTTGGGAAGATCCCCTGGAGAAGAGAAAGGCTACCCACTCCAGTATTCTGGTATGGAGAATTCCAGGGACCGTATAGTCCATGGGGTTGCAAAGAGTCAGACACGATTGAATGACTTTCACTTTTCTAATTGACATAAGTTAATTATGATATGTACGTGCCTTTTCCTCTAGTCTTACATCTTGCTTCAGTCAATCTGAAAATCATACATTTCTACACACCATGTCATGGTCCCTTATTTATTCCCAAATTTGGGTGACCCTTCCCCTCCTTCATCCATCCAACACTTCCCATCTGTCTTAGCACAAGTATCATTTCTTACACAAAGTCTTTCCTTTAAAATACAAGGAAGGAAGAATATGCTCTATTTGGTGTTCTTGCTATGTTCAATGTCTTTATGCTTTTCTCCTATAGCATTTGGAAGATTCCATTGCAATTATTTGTTTAAACATCTTCTCTTCCCGGAGAAGCCTGAAAGGGCCAAAGCTATTCTTTTTTTTCTCCCAATTTTATTGGAGTACAGTTTCTACACAACGCTGTGGTAGTTTCTGCTGTAGAGCAAAGTGAATCAGCTAGATGGCTACATATATCCCCTCTTTTCTGGATTTCCTTCCCATTTAGGTCACCACAGAGCACCGAGTAGGGTTCCCTGTGGTACAGTGAGTTCTCATAGCTATCCATTCTATACAGAGTAGTATGTGTATGTCAACCCCAGCATGTATCCTGGCATCACTCGGATCTGAAAGGACCCTCTGTATGATGGTGGCAGTGGTTTAGTCCGACACTCAGTCGTGTCCACTCCTGCAATCCCACGACCGTAGCCCACCAGGCTCCGCTGTCCGTGGTATTTCCCAGGCAAGAATACTGGAATGGTTTGCCATTTCCTTCTCCAGCGAATCCTCCCGACCCAGGGATGGAAACCCAGGTCTGCAATGCAGGCAGAGTCTTTACTGACTGAGCCACCAGGGCGACCTGCTGCTGCTATATGGAGGCCCACTAAATAGATGTAGACGGAACAAATGTAGTTTAACATGGAAGTTAAAAGCAATGCTTTGGAATCAGAAAGGCTTGGACTTAAGTATCACCTCTGCTATTTAACGGTTGTTTGAGTAATTTCCTTTTCTTCATAAGATCCCATTTCCTCATCTGTGAAATGCAAATGGTGAAAAAGAAACTTGTAAGCATTATTAGAATTACAGGGCTTCCCTGGTGGCTCTGCTGGTAAAGAATCTGCCTGCAATGCAGGAGACCTGGATTCGATCCCTGGGTTGAGAAGATCCCGTGGAGAAGGGAATGACTACCAGGATTCTGGCCTGGAGAATTCCATGGGCAGTCCATGGGGTTGTAGAGAGTCGGACACGACTGCGCAGATTTCACTTTCACTTCCAATGTAAAAAAAGGACTTGGTAGAGCGTTAGGCATAAAATACCTGCCAATAGTGGTAGCTATTTGTAGTAAAATAACTTGCATTGAGTTGAGTCCATAGTAATAACCATTTCTTTCCTTGGTGGCTCAGTGGTAAAGAACTTGCTTGCCAATGCAGGAGACAGACATGGGTTCAATCCCTTGGTCGGAAAGATCTGGAGAAGGAAATGGCACCCCACTCCAGCATTCTTGCCTGGAGAGTCCCATGGACAGAGGAGCCTGGTGGCTGCCGTCTATGGGGTCACACAGAGTCGGACACAACTGAAGTGACTTAGCAGCAGCAACATGAAAATTGAAAGAAAAAAACCTCCATTTCTTCATGGTTTTTAAAAATCTCTCTAAGGAGACTAACTAGAGAATAATTTACTATACAACTAATTTATATAAACTTATATAAATACATAAGTTTTTAAATACTACAATTTTCTTTTGTTCACATTATTCATAGGATAATTTACGAAATTCACAAATATAATTACATTTAAAGAAACTCAAGTGCTGTTTATACATGCTATTATTTTCCTCACCCAAATTAATGGATTAGTGTCATTTTCACAAACTGTTCAGTAATACTGAACAATGTTATGGGGTGGTAACTCTTCATGTATAAATTATCTCATACATTTTATGTTATTTAATTACATTATGAACAAAAATGCAAACTTCCTTAATTAAATCAGCACCATCGAAAATTTTATGAACTATTATATATATTTTTAAAAACAGAAATTTGTATTTGGCAAAACTAATACAATTATGTAAAGTTTAAAAATAAAATAAAATTTAAAAAAATTTGAAAAAAACATAATAAATAAAAAATAAATAAAAATAGAAATTTGAATAAATTTCTTTATCATTATGTAGTCTGCTGGCACTAATGGAGATTAACAATGAACCCTGTATCTATGGACTCTATTAGATTAAATTTTATTTAGTGAAGTATAAATTCTTTGTCCTTTATGTCTGTCTACTTTTCTAACTCATTAGGGGTGGGATACAGTAAAGGGTGTATAATAAAAGGGACAATTTAGCAACTGTGCACTTCATTTATGTCACACTTAAGTTCTGCTATTTTATTAATTCGGCAGAGTTTTATTACCCTGTATCACATAATCAGATCTTCTTAACATGAGGAGAAATTCATTGCGAGTCAGGGATCTCGGGTTCTAGCTCCAGGTGCGCCAGGACAAGAACACCTGACCTCAGGTGTCACTTCACTTGTATCTTCATCTGTAAAATGAGAATGTCCGACAGGAAATACCTGTAAGTTATTCTTACTCACAGCATCTCTTTCTTCTATAAGATCCATTCTCTTTTTTTGGCTCTGAAGTCTCTATTTATTCTCCAGTTACTCAGATTATAACCCTGAGTCATTTTAACATGAAGTGAGAGATACGAGCAGCTACATAAATGATGATGATAAAAATGAGAAAAGGTGTATGGGTTAAATTAGCATCGACTGATCTTGGAGTCAGTGAGTCTCAGTTACATGCCAAACAAGAAGTTAATATTATGGAATGAATCGTTCCAAATTCTCTCATGGCTGAAGCCGTACAAGAGGAACTTGGTCACTGCCTGTTTCACGTGGGTTTCCCCTCTGCACTGGAGACCCGCCGGTCCTCTGCTGCGCACCCCTCATGCTGAAACTGCTCATTCTTCAGGGTCCAGGTCAAGTCCCACTACCTCGATGAGACCATCCTTGGTTTCCTTACGAAGACACAGGGCAGGGCCACTCACATGCACTTCCATTCTGACTCTGAACACGTCCTCTTTTCTCTTCAAAGGCAAAGAATTACATTTCAGGTTATTTTGCCTATCAAAGAGACTGGAAGTATACCCCGTTTTATATAATCTGCCCCAAATATGGCTCAATCATTGAAAGATTTTCTGAACATATCAATATTTTTATAAACGAAAACTGAGTGAATGAATAGCATGAGATCAAACTGAAGAAAGATCTGGGATCTGAGTATTAAGGGCCATTTAAAGAAGAGAGTAGATGATGTTTAAGTCACAGCATGGGGATGGCGCATACGTTCTTACATATGCTGTGTGCGTGTGCATGCCTACGAAATAAAACTTTGATGACTCATTCACATTTAATACAGCAAATGATATAAGAGAGTACAGGTACCTCCTCTGTTTCAAAACTCTGAAGTTTTTCTTAGAAATATGCTATTACCATTTCCAACTCTACACAAAAATTACAGGATTTGTCATTTCATACTCTCACTGCCCAGTGTTAGTCTTATTCTCAAGAGTCTAGTGTTAACCCAGCCATCCAGAGGTCAAGTGTACTTGCTCAGCAGTGCTACCGAGATTCCTCTATGTCGGTAATTTTGAATGTGCTCTCGTACACTTGAATACTCGCTCCACCCCCAGGACTGGGGTGTAAGCCCTTTACCTGGTCTCCCCTGCTCTGGCCCCTCCATCTCACAGCCCTCCCCACCTCATCCTCTCACACTATGCTATTTTCTCTGGCTGGAACATGAACTACCTCAATCATATTTGGGGGTTAACCTGCATTCATTCTTCATGTCTCAGATGAAATAACACTTTCAGGACACATTGAACACTCAAAATGAAAGAGCATTTCTTCAGTTCACGCCCTTACCGTTCTACACTCTGCCTACTGAAGCACTGATCTCACTATATAAGGGTATTTGTTTAGGAGTCTGTGTCCTCTGTTTAAATGCATATTCTTGGTGGACCAGAAGGGTAACTTTTAATTTGCAGTGATAGGGACAAAATAGTCCCTTGAGTGATATTTGATAAACAGATACCTAACTGTCACATATGACAGTAATAATTTTAAAAGTCCAAGAAGAAAAATTGCTTTCTAAATCACTATTGCAATAATGAAAACAATTTCTAAGGCTTGCTGCATGGTGCCTGACGACCCATAGCTATTGTAGCCATAATTCTTATCAAGTTTCCATCATTCCTTCACAGGAGTAGGGGAGTCAGGAGGAATAGCTGTCAGGGGAAAATGTCATCACAGACTGTGACTCATATGACAGGGGTCACTCAGATGAAAATATCAAAAAACAACATTTTTACATGAATTCATAAATTTTAATTGTAGAGAAGAAGATTATATAACTTTTGTTTGTTAAGTACGGATTAAATTCTTATTTTCTGGTCACACCTACAAATAACTATTGAATTCCCGCTCAGTGCAACTCTGCATGAGACTGAGGGGGCAAAAATTAGACACACAGTTTTTAGAATGATAGCACCTAGAACGGCAGCTTCAAATGTTTTTATTTTTCTTAATCACAATTCTTTCAAGAAATACATTTTTTTCTTGAGCCCTACTAAAGAAAGATAGGGCTTCCCAAGAACCTGCCTGCCAATGCAGGAGATGTAAGAGACACGGGTTCCAATCCCTGGGTTGGGAAGATCCCCTGGAGGAGGGCACAGCCACCCACTCCAGTATTCTTGCCTGGAGAATCCCCATAGACAGAGGAGCCTGGTGGGCTACAGTCCATGGGGTTGCACAGAGTCGGATATGACTGAGCGACTTAGCATGCAAAGAAAGAAAACATAAATGCAATGCTTCCTAGGAGGCTCAGTGGGTACAGAATCCACCTGCAATGCAGAAGATGCAGGAATTGGGGGTTCAATCCCTGGGTTGGGAGATCCCCTGGAGAGGAGCATCGCCACCCACTCCAGTATTCTTGCCTGGAGGCAGAAGATCCTGGCGGGCTACAGTCCACAGGCTTGCAAAGAGTTGGACACGACTGAAGCAACTGAGCATCCATGCACTCAACATAAGTATTTACAAACACATAAATGAATCAAGTTTAATGAAGCAATATCCAAACTAGTACATGCAGTGAAAGCGTTAGTCACTCAGTCATGTCTGACTGCAGCCCCATGCGCTGTAGCCCGCCCGGGTACTCTATCCGTGGACTTCTCCAGGCAAGAATACTGGAGTGGGTAGCCATTCCCTTCTCGAGGGGATCTTCCCAACCTAGGGATCAAACCCAGGTCTCCCGCATTGCAGACAGATTCTTTACCATCTAAGCCACCAGGGAAGTACATGCAAGGTAACCTACTTTCCAAAAACTCTCTGCAAACGTGCATCAATTTTCATACTTTCTTAACAGACTTCTGAATGATAATTTCTCCCAAACTTAAAACTGCAAGTACAGCAATTTTATGTTTCTTTTAGTTACATTCTTTGCATTTCGACTGTTGCATTGAGTAATAGCTGCTTTAAATGAGCAATACAAATAAGTTGAAATAATAAGGATAGATGAAGGTGTGAATGATAAGTTTAAGTACTCAACAAATTTATAAATAAAATATCAAGCACTAACCTGATAAGCATTTGAAATTTGTGAAGTGATATAAGACCTAAGTTGAAGAAATGCAACACCTCTTTGATCTAAATAAACAGGTAGTCATGCTCACCCCCTTGATATATTAGTATCAAAATTGTAATTTTGATATCCTGCTACCTATAGTGATCAGCTCTCCTACTCTTACTAAAAACTCACTAAGAAACCCATTCTTATTATTTCTCCATCATCCATTCTCTCAAAAGCATATTGGAACTGCACATGTGTCAGGCACAGGGCCTCAGGATAAACACACAGTGGATAAAACGAGAGGCCTGGCGTCTGTGCTCATGGAGTATTCACTCTACAGAGGCCAACTGGTGTCAGCCAAGTAGACGGCAGCTGGCAGCTCAGACGGTAAAGAATCTGCCTGCGATGCAGGAGACCTGGGTTCCATCCCTGGCTCTCAGCAACTCACTCAGACACAACTGAGCAACGAACACACACACACAAGTAGACACGCAGCCTGTGCTACAGAGGACACGCTGTGCGACGAAGCCCGTGTGCAGGGAGCTGTGAGGGGGAAATCGGGAGCGGGAGAGGCCACGCAAGGCTGAGACCACAGAAACCCTCTCTGAGTAGGTGCAATACAACCCAAGACCTCAAAAATCAGAAGAAATCAGTCACGCACAAAGCTAAGAGCAAAATTCCCATGCAGAGAACTGGCCAAGACTTTCTGGACAGAAATAACACTCCCTTGTGGAACCGAGAAAGACTGTAGCTGCAACATAATCAACAAGAGGGAACAAGACAAGGTTGGAGAGATAAGCAGGAAGGAAAGGAGGCAGGGCCTTGTAAATCACTGCAAGGAGGCCGGACTTTGTTCCAAGTGTAAGGAAAGGCCGCTGAAGGGCTAAGGCAACTCGTGGAGTGATCTGATTTACATTTTTGAAAGATCACCTCTAACTGCTGTGTTGAGAATGGATTGGGAAGTGTAAACATGGAAGTCCAGAAATGATGCAACTTGGCCTGGGGCAATGGGAGATAGGAAAAAAAGGTGGAAACATTCAAGACCCATTTTGTAAGAGAATCTATAAGACTCGCTCGGGATTAGGAAGAAGGGGCGAAGCAAAGAGCAGAATCAAGATTGTGTCACACCATCTATCTTGAGCAACTGGGTGGGTGTTGGTGCTATCAACTGAGATAGAAACTTCCAGAAGAAGACAGATTCTCCCATCACTTGGGTGGGTTCCAGGACGGGGTTAGAAGAAGGTGCACAAACTGCGTGCTACCTGCCACCTGTGCAGAAAGAATGCCATCCCTTAGCTCGCTCTTGATTCTCTAACTGTGACTATTCCAAATCGCTGCCACTGTCCTTGCCCACAATGCCCTGCTATCTTTGAGCAGTACCGAAGAGGCAAGTGCTTTCCCTGACCTTTATCTCATTCTGGGTGATCACTCTTGAGCTGGTCAGAAGAGACAGGGGAAAAGAGTCTCTCTGCATCTTGCCAGCATAACCACAGAGCACTTTCCACGTGTAAAACTATACATGTGGAAAGAGAAGGGGAGGAAAGAAGGGGATGGGGCAGAGAAAGAGGGGGAAAGAGAGACAGAGAAAGAGATGGAGAAGATGCCTCCCTCCTATGTGACCCCCAAATTCCCACTTTGAGTTTGAAGATACCACATGCTTTTACTGGATAAACATTCCAAGGTGGCAGGTAGGGGATGCTATGGTAATAGCTCCTCTGATCCTCTGGTGCTTATTTGGGTTCTTATAAGGCTCTCTTTTCAGGGATTTACTGGATCCAGTGACATGTGTCACAGACACTCGCACAGCCTCAGTGCACAACCACAGACCTGGACATTTTATAGCATTCATTCCCCCGTCCCTTCCCCGCTTTCAGTTACTTTAGATGCTACTTGGTCATCAGTGGCATATGAACCCTTAAGGAACTTCGTACATCAGGGGCCAGATTACTACTGGCCAAAGAGATTTAATATATCCTTCCAGTGAGGTTTTACAAGCCCATAAAATACTTTTATGCATAAACTTCCATGGTACAGGAGGACATGTGCTTTTTCATTTCCCAAATCGAGACAGAGGAAATTGTTCTCCACGTTCTCCACTCAGATTTAAGCATCACCCACAATTTCATGGACAGAGGAGCCTGGAGGGCTACAGTCCATGAGAGCACAAAGATCTGGACACAACTGAGATACAAGCAAGCACATCTTAAGGAAACCCTCACAGGATCCTCTGATCAATAAATCAGACCTGATCAATAAATCCATGCCTCCCTATATTTGCTTTCATTATGGCACTCAACACCCTGCACTTTAATTCAGGATCCAGGTTATATATTTGTTTCTGTACCTAGCTAATACACAAGCATTGCTAAATACACATCGTTGGATAAATAAAGTTAGTGTGTTAATAAGACAGATTAACACAGAGGATGGAAGATGGTAGGTGTTCAATAATGTGGACTTTTACTGATTTATACGGGCAAATTTCAATTTATGCTTGAAAGAGACTTTTTACTTAAGTATTACAAGCATAATAATTACTTCTGCATATTATTTATGTTTTCTAATAAACTATTTCAGAACATAAGTAATCTCAAGTAGTGTTAGTCACTCAGTAATGTCCAACTCTTTGTGACCCCGGGGACTGTAGACCCATCAGGCTTCTCTGTCCATGGGATTTCCCAGCAAGAATACTGGAGTGGGCTGCCATTTCCTCCTCCAGGGGATAAGTAATCTCAAATGTACCTCAGAAAACTCTTACAGGAACTGATATCTATGTACCAATTACACAGGTGATTGCCATGCCATGCTGTCTCTTCAGTCGTGTCCGACTCTTTGTGATCCTATGTAGCCTGTAGCCCCAGAGGCCTCTCTGTCCGTGGGATTCTCCAGGAAAGAGTACTGGAGTGGGTTGCCATTCCATCCTCCAGGGGATCTTCCCCACCCAGGGATCAAACTCACCTCTCTCGTCTCCTGCACTGGCAGGTGGGTTGTTGACCACTAGCACCATCTGGGAAGTGCACGCAGGTGGTTAAGTAATGCATATTTTATTTGCCTAATATGATGGCCCAGTATCCATCTACTCCAAAATATTTAAAATAGTCATATTCTATTTAAACACAAAAACGGGTAGTTAAAATAAATCATAATTATAAAAAAAAATTACTTAGTGGTCCTGGTGGCTCAGCTGGTTAAAA
The DNA here is from genome assembly GCF_000754665.1 of Bison bison bison. Classification (NCBI taxonomy): domain Eukaryota; kingdom Metazoa; phylum Chordata; class Mammalia; order Artiodactyla; family Bovidae; genus Bison; species Bison bison. The sequence goes on along the minus strand of NW_011494805.1, from coordinate 3,762,496 downwards.
AAAAAAAAGAGAAAGAAAAGAAAAAAAAGAGGTTTGTTCCTTGGATCAGGAAGATCCCCTGGAGAAGGGAAAGGCAACCCACTCCAGTGTTCTTGCCTGGAGAATCCTATGGACGGAGGATGGATGGCCACAGTCCGTGGGGTGGCAAAGAGTCAGACACAACTGAGCAACTCACACTCACTTTTTCATAAAACCCAGCAACTGTCAGCTTTGTGTTAAAAACAAACAAGAAAACAAGATTGGCAGACTCTAGGAAGATGGTCTGCATCAGAATCCAAAGAGTATAGACAATTCCGCTGCAGCTGCACTCCCGTTAACCTACATCCAAGTGTGTGAATACAGAAACATGAGAAATGTGTTTTTCTCATTTTAATTTTAGATGTTCTTTTATGTCATGAGAAGATTGGGAAAAACACATTTCTATCACCTGGACTTGTGATATCTAATACCAAACAGATATGATTTATTTAGCATTACTTTGAACACTTTATAATACCTTATTTAATACAAGGTAGTGGTTTACCGTACTTTCTGTTAAATTCTTCAAACAATTAAAAATACTGTCATCATTCCATTATACGTGGATGCAGCCCAGGTTTAGAGAAGAAAAGTAAGATTTCACTGTTAATAATCAATACACTAAGTATCTAAACCGAAGACTCCCCAAGTTCACACACTGCTGACTTCTCTGAATCAAATTCTCCCCCTTGTTTCCTCCATTCCTGTGAATTGCTGACTAATAGCTACTTGTCCCTCTATGAATGTGAAAATAATTACTTGCAGTTCTGTTTCTTTTGTGTATATTATGTATATATTCTACTCTCTATGTTCATATAAGACTAATTTATTTTTTAAATGTTGTTTATGGTGGTACCAAAACCTCCCAATGGAACTAATTAATGAATATTCCCCACTGCATTGTAATATGCAAAGTAATAAATGCATTCTCAGATTAATAGCTGAGGCAAAGCTAAGGTGGTTAATGAATCTCAAAGCCTATTTACTCCAAGGCGATCGTGATTATTGTTCTTTTACAGTCAACCATAGCATTAGGAGAAAATGCAGGATAAATACATTCCACCTCACCTGCAAGTGTTCAAGATGGTGTTGTGTAAAGGGTTCAGCAAGATACAAGCTAATAACATGATATATTTAGTAGTCTATTTTAAATGATTTATAGTTCATTCAGATTTAGTAAGACAGTGCACTTTAGATGAATAAAGTGAATACATTTGAGATACATTTTAATGAAGTATAGGAAAAAATAGTTATTTAATAATGTACTTCTAATCATTTATGTGAAAATTCTATTTAATTTTTCCAGACTGTGGTTTATAGAAATTGTTCTTCATGTTTGGTTTAATTTCATGAAAATCACTGCAAAAGAAACTCAAAATGAGTGGCTAGTTTCATCACCTGAGGGAAATAAAATATTGGTTAATACGGAAATTGTTTCAAATAGCTATTATGTATGCATAAAATTTATGTTCTTAAGTAAAAATCATGAGGTATTTGGAAGTGGATTGTTTTTATTTTTTTTATTATTATTTACCAAATCTTCAAGAAAAATAAAAACAGCCAACTCTCTATCAATCATTTCTGGGATAAACATTTCCCAAAAGATAGCGTTACAAAAATGTATCTGCTTTCCAGCTGTCGATTCATCAGGTACAAAAAATACCGCATTTTGCCATATGCAGAAATACTGTCTTTGATTCACAGTAAAATCATACATATTATATCAAGTCAAATCAGCCCAAAATGCCTTACACTTATATAGATAACAAACTGAATGACTGAACATATTACTACGGAACAAACAGGTTTCTGCTTGTATATTCTGCTTGTAATTCCGCTGTAATAGTAGCGGCATTAATCTCTTAAAGTAGTAATACAATATTTTAAAGAGATGATAATACAGTAGATAACCACATAATCAGATAATCTATCCATTGTCTAATCACACTTATCTACCTTGTTAGGAACACCTGGATGACACATATCACACAGGAAAATATATATCCAAACTTTGCAGAGTACCCTAGTCAGACATTCATTTCCACGACTGGGTTAGGAATATCAATGCAACGAAAAACATCGAATTGTTACTGCCGTCACAGCAAAAAAAAAAAAAAAAAGGACTCCTTTTTTGTTGTTCTATACCATCTAGGCACAGGAAGAAATCCTAACTAACTTCAGGATTCCTCTTTGCATGCCCACGTGCATCTTCTGTTGTCAGCACCTCTTAGGATGAAGGGGAGAGCAGTAGCCTGGTGCTCATGTTATATTTCTTACCTACTCTCTGCGTGAGACCCACCTAAAGCTAATCATTTTCAATGTTAGAATTTCTTTTTATTTCTTTGGTTCACATATGCTGTGCTACACCGTACATCCTAATTTACTTCCCTTGAGGAAAATGTGCTTACTTTCCCCACTTTGTTAAGAAAAAAAGAAAAAGAAAAATCACAGAGGTGTTCTATTCATTTTAAGTTGCACTTAACACAAAGTGTGAGTGAAAAATGCACACTGATAATTATATTAAAAAAAAAAAAAACAACAGAAAACCCACAAACTATACAGTCTCAACTTTCCTTGCCTATAGTTTTTAATTTATGTTCACTGTAAGGAACTCCAGGCCTCAGTCTGACCTCACACGATCTAAGGGTGCACCGTGTTACAGGTTCCAGGGTAACTGGAAAATGTCACTGAATCGTGATTCAAATGTGGGAAAGGCATACCGTTAGCCTGTTGAAGAGTTTAAAGAGAAGACCTTCATTCGCTGTTGTGGATCCTACGTCATCCGCACCCTTTCTATTTATTGCTCATCCACGCATTCATTTGTGAAAAAGTCATTTAACACCAACCATGTGCTCGGCACAATACAACAAATTTGAGTGTTTATCATATGCCCTGGAGGCTCAGAAGCCATGTGGTAGGTACAGAAGAGCAATAAATTGTTGAGATAGGCTTCCTCAGAGCTGTGCACAGTTCGTAGGAGCCAAGAGGAAGGGAACCTACGTCAGACCTACACTGGGAGCATTCTTCAGAGGTAGTGGAAGAGGGAGAGTGAAAGTTGCTCAGTCCTGTCCGACTCTGCAACCCCATGGACTACACCATCCGTGGAATTCTCCAGGCCAGAATACTGGAGCGGGTAGCCTATCCCTTCTCCAAGGGATCTTCCCAACCCAGGGATCGAACCCAGATTTCCCACACTGCATTGGATTCTTTACCAGCTGAGCCACCAGGGAAGCCCAAGAATACTGGAGTGGGTAGCCTATCCTTTCTCCAGCAGATCTTCCTGACCCAGGAATCAAACCGGGGTCAAATCTGCAATGCAGGCAGATTCTTACCAACTGAGCTATCAGGGAAGCCTTCAGAGGGAGCAAAATGTCCCTAAATTCTAACATGTGAGGTGTGAAGGTCTACCCTGATATCAATCTGCAGTATTGCAAAAGGCTGTTGCACCAGAGGATTTTTGTAATAAAATTATTGCCCTATTTTATAACATTTTAGGCACATATTCTTCACCGCTTAACATCTCTGAAAGTCATATCATACAACTGAGAGCATGGCATTGTTTAATTGACAGCATTTTTCCCTTATCAGTGCATACAATAAAGATACTTCTGACAGTCACAGGTGGCATAAGGTTGAGAATACCAGGAAGATATCATTCTGCGAAATATTAGGTGGGCAATATATCTACTGGGATAACATAACTAGCTGCTCTCCATTTATAAAGAGCTACACGTCCCTCTCCACAAAGATTTAAACACCATCATCATCACTGCTATCAACTTGGAAAGTGGCTTGAATAAATTCTCAATAACTACACTAACCACTTACGAGAAATGGCTGTGACTTGCCCATACTGTTCATAAATGGTGAAATAAAATGTTTCAAAATCTCTCTTCTAAGGAGTCTAATTGTTTCCAGAAAATATTAATACAGTGCTTATCCTATTGGATCAGTGCAGAGAACCAGCTTATAAAAGATCCCACTAGTTTTATTCTCAACCATTATTTTGCAGCCTGATTATGCAGAGCATTTCAAAACAGGCATGTTTATGAAACATCAAATAGTGAGAGAAAAACTATTTCCAAGAATGATCTCCTATAAAATCTTCCCGAGCATTCCGTTTTTCAAGTGGATCTGAGAATTCCTACTATTACACGGTCCAAGTTGTACAAATCTGAAAAGAAAACACATGTAAGACCAAGATATGAATGGTTTAAAACTGTATATTCTCAATTTTAACTCATAATGATTTCCTTCTCATTATTGCTGATCTAGGCTTAAGTGTCAGCCTCCAGTTCTTTAACATTATATAATTTGTCATCTTTTGATAATTTTTTAGTATTGTACACATACACCCTGAAGAATAACTTTTTTCAAACATTATTTAATATTTAGTATATTTTAAATACTTTAAGACATTTTCAAAATTGATTTTTAACATGCATTTCCTAAACAACTTTTATTTTGGAAATTGTAATAGTCTTTATTGTAATAGAAAACAGTGACCTTAAAAGGCATGGTAGTTTTAAAAACTAAACTCACACAGCAAATTAAAATGCAAAATGTGCTTGTCTGGACCGATTATTCACAGAGAAACAAGGACACCCTAAGTGGATCACACTTCTGAAAGAGCTTACCTGCAGAAGGTGAGATTTACATATTAATGACACAGAGAGTTTGCACAAGCTCAGAGGCTAAGCAGTGTTCAGTGATGAGCAGGCTTCTATTAAACAGGACTCTGAGGCACCACAACCCTTTCTGCTACTATTATAGACATTAATCTACTAGCACCAAAATATGTAAGCTCGTTCCATTTTATTTCAGGACAATAACATAGAAAACTGGTTATAAGATCCATCTGATCTGATGCGCCATCTCTATGTAGAAAGTGAATTAGCTTATATGGATTAGTGAATAGGAGAATGATATTAGTATAATGCGAAAATCAACTGGTTTATACCTGCAATGCCCAGTCTGGTCGCCACTGGTTACTTGAAGGGATTGAATGTACATAAGTTAAAATTAAATGTGAGGTGGATGAAACTGGAGCCTATTATACAGAGTGAAGTAAGCCAGAAGGAAAAACACCAATACAGTATACTAATGCATATATATGGAATTTAGAAAGATGGTAACAATAACCCTGTGTACGAGACAGCAAAAGAGACACTGATGTATAGAACAGTCTTATGGACTCTGTGGGAGAGGGAGAGGGTGGGAAGATTTGGGAGAATAGCATTGAAACATGTATAATATCATGTATGAAACGAGTTGCCAGTCCAGGTTCGATGCACGATACTGGATGCTTGGGGCTGGTGCACTGGGACGACCCAGAGGGATGGTATGGGGAGGGAGGAGGGAGGAGGGTTCAGGATGGGGAACACATGTATACCTGTGGTGGATTCATTTCGATATTTGGCAAAACTAATACAATTATGTAAAGTTTAAAAATAAAATAAAATTAAAAAAAAAAAAAGAAATTCAGTTTCTCAACACAGTTCAGTTCAGTCGCTCATACAGTAATCACATCTACAGTGTTCTTTAGCCATGCGCGGCTACTGGACCGAACAATCATTCATATTGTTGCTACTGTACAGCGTTTCCCTCGTCACATAAATAGGGGGAGCTCTCATGCTCCATCACGCATCCTCAATGACTCCAAACAGGAAAAGACAGCAGGCCTACATCTCCAACAGGACGGAGTTGCCTACTCTACTAACCCCCAGGAAGAACAAAATTTTATCTGCCAATGACAGCCCAGCCAGAGACTGTAGTAACCCAACCAATGAGAAGTCTCCGTACTTCCTTCAATGGACTCTGGATATTAAAGCAAAATTAAGTCGCTCAGTCGTGTCCGACTCTTTGCGACCCCATGGACTGTAGCCTACCAGGCTCCTCCATCCATGTGATTTTCAGGCAAGAATACTGCAGTGGGTTGCCATTTCCTTCTCCAGGGGATCTTCCTAACCCAGGGATCGAACCTGGGTCTCCCACATTGCAGGCAGACGCTTTACCATCTGAGCTACCTGGGAAGCCCTTTGGATATTAGAGTGCCCCCAAATACCCGCTTTTTCCTAAAAAAGTAAGCTCCCCTTCCTTGTTCTCTGGATTGCCTGTGGTCCTTCATAGTTCTAATATCCTTAATTGCAATTCCTCTGGCTATTCCTGAATAAACTGACTCTTGGCTGTTTTACTATTCAAGTTGACAAGAGCACCAGTTTATACCTATTATTGGGGCTTCCCTGGTGGCTCAGTGGTAATGAATCCACCTGCCAATGCAGGAGACAAGGGTTCGATCCCTGAATCACGAAGATTCCCTGGAGAAGTAAATAGCAACCTAGTCCAATAATTTTGCCTGGGAAATCCCATGGACAGAGGATCCTGGGAGGGGGTGTACAGTCCATAGGGTCACAAAGAGTGGGACACGACTTAGCAACTAGATCATACTTACTATTTGCCCAAGAAGTTAAGGATCTATGCCACCAAGTAGAAGTGAACACAAAGTTCACTTGCAGAGCTTCAAGCAACAGGAATTCTGTAATGTATCATGCCTCCTTTATCCTCTTGACTCAGATGCTGTGCTGTGGTTAGTCACTCAGTCATATCTGACTCTTTAAGATCCCATGGACTGTAGCCCGCCAGGCTCTCTGTCCATGGGATTCTCCAGGCAAGAATACTGGAGTCAGTTGCCATGCCCTCCTCCAGGGGATCTTCCCAAGCCAGGGATCAAACCTAGGTCTCCCACATCGCAGGCAGATTCTTTACTGTCTGAGTCACCAGGGAAGCCCAAGAATACTGGAGTGGGTAGCCTACCCCTTCTCCAGGGAATCTTCCCGACCCAGGAATCGAATCAGGGTCTCCTGCATTGCAGGTGAATTCTTTACCAGCTGAACTACCAGGGAAGCTCTTGACTCAGACACTCAGTCTTAATGTGCTTACTGCATGCTTCTTCCTGATCTTTGTGCTCTTCACTCATCTTCATAACTTCACAGCTCTATCCCTTCCTATCCCTGCATCCTTCCAGTTGCCACCTCCATCAATTTTAAGGTTAATTTTTACATCTGTTCTATTACTTCATTTATTGGGAATAACATTTCTTTTTAACAGTGCTGAGATCTCTATTAAAACAGTGCTATTTTTCTTCATGACCTGGTTATATAGACTTTGAGTGATTAAAAAACCTAGGTCCATTTCCCCCATAAGCCTTATAAATTTTGGTGCATAATTTAGCAAAATGTTTGATTTTTCTCAGAAATACATATATGTGTGTTGAACATGTAAGGCCCACTTTCATGTGGACCAGAGCGATAACTACACCCAAGCTAATATCTTAATAGAGAGGATGCTTTTAACATGCCTTATCGGTAAGTGTAAATGCAAGGCATTTACAGAAGCAATCATTTACTTTCAAATATTTTACTGAGACTATAAATTCTGACTTCATGAATAATCTTTGTGAGTATATGTCTTTATATGTATAAATGTATAAAATATGTACATTTTCTCATACAGTAGCTGGTAGAGTTTCTTCTAAGAAGTGGATACAGTGAAAAGAAGAGAGATTTCAATTTTGGTTTATACCTTTTGTATCATTTATTTGTGTGTTTGTACCACATGCATAGTTACTCAAATGAATCATTTTTTAAAATGTTCTTTAAAGATCCTTTGTCCATGTTCCTCACTGCAATCTTGGGAATGGATGAGGAAATTTTTATCAGACTCAGTAGGTAAAAATTACTCTGTTATTTTGCTATAAAGGTACCTAAACATTAACTCTCGGATTCTGCTTCCTGGCAAACCCAAAACAAACCACTAGTGAGGTAACTGTGGCCCCACAGACCACCTTCTGAGTATCTCTGAGTTAATCATACCACACAGATTTTTTCTGGAAAGAGAATTAACATACAATTCAACAAAAATGTCTCAAAAGATCCTTGTCTCAAATAATTCTGATCACAGATATAGATGGATGGATAGATAGATGTATGCTCAGTCATATATGACTTTTTGTGACCCCATGGGATATAGGCAGCCAGGCTCCTCTGTCCATGGAATTTTCCAGCAAGAATACCGGAGTGGGTTGCCCTTCCTTCTCCAGGGGATCTTCCAGACGTAGGAACTGAACCCAGGTCTCCTGTGTCTCCTGCATTGGCAAGCAATTCTCTACACTGAGCCACCAGGGAAGCCCCCAAATATATATATATACACAAATATACATATATATAAGTTTATATTTGCATATATACAAATATGTATATACATATATACACTTATGTTATTTTATATATATACACACATATACCGGAGAAGGCGATAGCACCCCACTCCAGTACTCTTGCCTAGAAAATCCCATGGACAGAGGAGCCTGGTAGGCTGCAGTCCATGGGGTCGCTGAGGATCGGACACGACTTCACTTTCACGCATTGGAGAAGGGAATGGCAACCCACTCCAGTGTTCTTGCTTGGAGAATCCCAGGGACGGGGGAGCCTGGTGGGCTGCCGTCTATGGGGTCTCACAGAGTCGGACACGACTGAAGTGACTTAGCAGCACACACATATACATGTACATATATACATATATGTTGTTATAACTATTATATGACATGTTAATTAAATTACTTCTTTCACAATATTTGAAAATTTTAACAGGCTGCTGAAAAGACAAGATAAATTTTTTTGAGTATGTTAGAAATATTCAGTTAAGGTAATGCCAAAGAATGCTCAAACTACCGAACAATTGCACTCATCTCACACGCTAGTAAAGTAATGCTCACAATTCTCCAGACCAGGCTTCAGCAATACGTGAACGGTGAACTTCCAGATGTTCAAGCTGGATTTAGAAAAGGCGGAGGAACCAGAGATCAAATTGCCAACATCCTCTGGGTCATCAAAAAAGCAAGGGAGTTCCAGAAAAACATCTATTTCTGCTTTATTGACTATGCCAAAGCCTTTGACTATGTGGATCACAATAAACTGTGGAAAATTCTGAAAGAGATGGGAGTACCAGACCACCTGACATGCCTCTTGAGAAACCTGTATGCAGGTCAGGAAGCAACAGTTAGAACTGGACATGGAATAACAGATTTGTTCCAAATAGGAAAAGGAGTACATCAAGGCTGTATATTGTCACCCTGCTTATTTAACTTATATGCAAAGTACATCATGAGAAATGCTGAGCTGGAGGAAGCACAAGTTGGAATCAAGATTGCTGGGAGAAATATCAATAACCTCAGATATACAGATGACACCACCCTTATGGCAGAAAGTGAAGAAGAACTAAAGAGCCTCTTTATGAAAGTGAAAAAAGGGTGAAAAAGTTGGCTTAAAGCTCAACATTCAGAAAACTAAGACCATGGCATCCGGTCCCACCACTTCATGGCAAATAGATGGGGAAACAGTGGAAACAGTACTGACTTTATTTTTCTGGGCTCCAAAATCACTGCAGATGGTGACTGCAGCCATGAAATTACAAGATGCTTACTCCTTGGAAAGAACGTTATGGCCAACCTAGATAGCATATTAAAAAGCAGAAACATCAATTTGCCAACAAAGGTCTGTCTAGTCAAGGCTATGGTTTTTCCAGTGGTCATGTATGGATGTGAGAGTTGGACTATAAAGAAAGCTGAGCATCGAAGAATTGATGCTTTTGAACTGTGGTGTTAGAAAAGACTCTTGAGAGTCCCTTGGACTGCAAGGAGATCCAACCAGTCCATCCTAAAGGAGATCAGTCCTGGGTGTTCATTGGAAGGACTGACGTTGAAGCTGAAACTCCAATCCTTTGGCCACCTGATGCAGAGAGCTGACTCATTT
>NW_011494805.1:3742669-3752565 GCF_000754665.1 Bison bison bison | reverse complement strand
AGAGGATGAGATGGTTGGATGGCATCACCAACACAATGGACATGGGTTTGGGTGGACTCCGGGAGTTGGTGATGGACAGGGAAGCCTGGCGTGCTGTGGTTCATGGGATCACAAAGAGTCAGACACAACTGAGAGACTGAACTGAACTGAACAGTTAAATAGGCTTTTTTGGTAAATATGTGATTGCATTGATATCAAATATGAAGATGTATGCAAATACATTACCTACTTAATTTATATAAACTTGATAAGGCACAAACACATATTACCTCTTAATCTATAAAAATTCTGCAAACAAAAGACAGTTTGAACTTATTAACATACCAGAACTCTACTGCCTATTATATACATATGAAATAACATAAATCTCTTCCGTGCAACTTATCAATTTTCATTTTTCAAAGTTGATTTATAAACTGTCTGATTACCTTGCCTGATCTTTTCCACCCAAGGGTACAACTGAAATATGGCCTAATTTAGCATATTCTGTATATAATAGACCTAAAGTATTAGGTACAAGTTATGACAATTGATAACAATAATGAACCACAGCCATAGCTAATTAAATTACCTAAAGACAAAGAAAATTGAAGTAGTGTTAATAATGCGGGGGGTGGCGGAAAGGGAATGTTAACATTGACAATTTTTTATTTTTATTAAACTGCTGAACTTTTTTCATTCAACTTCCAAAAATACCAGTGAAAGAGGCATACTTTTGTTTACACGGAAATCCTTCTTACCCTAACAACATATGCAGAGGACACTCATGGTACATACTTTGACAGTTATTTTGTACGTAACTCCACATAATATATTAATTGTGAATATTCAAATACATACTCTGAGGACAGGATCCAAATACAAATATGCAATTACTATACTCCTTATAGTGTAATAATGGCAAACATATTAAAATCATGTCATGGATTTGTTTTGAAAATGACAAGGATGGATTTATGAGAGCTGATTTTTAATTTGCATCTTGCTTCAGTGTTTTAAGTGATTGCTTTTATCTTGAATCAGAAACACACACACATAATTTCCTTTTGAGGAAAACATAATCTACTTATCCCAAATAAAATAAATTTAAGAATAATGGGGATCTCTTATGTAAAATTTGATGCAGTGTTTCAAAATAATAATCATTTTAAACAAAATAACTTTGTCTTACATACAAAAATCTATTTTCCCTCAGTAAGAGAGTTACCCACTATGTCTCTATTCTTAGAAAAACCCAGAAAGTAAGGAGAAAAAAGCAGGATAATTCTTGAGGCATAGCATAAAGAACAATGTCTAGAGGCTAAAAGAAATGTACTTTGTTTGGTAGACTGAAATAAATGGAAATTGTTTTCTTATTAATTACTATTGAAATGCCATTTCTGTTACATACATAAATCTTCTCATAAAGTCTTCATGATAAAAATTGCCAACACAAGTGTGTCTCAAAATATGAAAAGGCAGTTGAAAAAAAAGAATGATTAAGAGAATAATGATCTTTTTCAAGTATAGTTCACAGAGAATACTGTTTAGTGAGATACTGAAATTATGTCTTGCTTTTCAAAAGGAACTGCTGTATCTGCACAGTTCTCAGCTTTCCATTATCCCCACCCTGCTACCTGCCCTCCACACAGTTCTCAGCTCTCCATTATCCCCACCCTGCTACCTGCCCTCCACACAGTTCTCAGCTCTCCATTATCCCCACCCTGCTACCTGCCCTCCACACAGTTCTCAGCTCTCCATTATCCCCACCCTGCTACCTGCCCTCCACACAGTTCTCAGCTCTCCATTATCCCCACCCTGCTACCTGCCCTCCACACAGTTCTCAGCTCTCCATTATCCCCACCCTGCTACCTGCCCTCCACACGGTTCTCAGCTCTCCATTATCCCCACCATGCTACCTGCCCTCCACACGGTTCTCAGCTCTCCATTATCCCCACCATGCTACCTGTCCTCCACCTGCAGCTCCCCAGACACGATCTGAAAATTCGGTTCCTGCAGCCTGTGAAGCTATGCCATCATGATTGGATGATGCAACAGCCTTTGCTTCTTCAGAGATCAAACGTGTGTTCTCCTTCTATGCCTCAGATTCGCTTGCCGGGGGTTTTGTGCTACTCTTTACACATCTACGTGATTAACCTCCTCATTAATGGGTTTAGAAAACACCACCTGTCCCCAAAACACAAAGGAATGATGAGGATCACATCAATTTACTTGTTAAAAATAGTTTTCAAAAAATAAAATGTAAAGAAACAAAAGACGGTGATGTCACGATGGCCAGACAGATGGCTACAATAGCATTTTTCATGTTTAAAAACAATAAATGTGAAATATATAAAACTTATACATTTTTGGCCGGGAAACAACACTAATTCCCAGAAAACATAATTTTCACTCAAAATTTAGAGTTATTAATCTCTGTACTAGTATCCTCGTGGAAATTAAATCTGCATTTTATATTCAGAACGGCATTTACATCCACATGAAGTTTTCTGTAAGACAGAATTCACAATGGTTAAGAACACAAGAGTCTTAGGGTGATGGATATGACTATTACCTTGAGTGTGGTGACCATTTCACAGCCTGTATGTTTATGAAAACATCAAGTTATATACCCAAAACATAAAGTTATATACCTAGAACATACACAATTTTTATATGTCAATTGTATCTCCATAACATTGCCATAATCTATAGAAGAACAAAAACAACCAACAAACAGAATCTGGAATAAAACTGCCTGAGCAGCAATCCTGGCTTTGCCCGTCTGTGACCTGGGCTTACCTTCCCTGTGCTTGAATTTCCTCAATGCTTACTGTGATTACTAAAGATATCAATGCATGACGTATGCTAGAATATTGCTTGGAAAGTAAAAACTAGTCAAGTACTGAAAAAGCTTTTGAGAATGTTGTTAGCATTATTAAACTACTATCTGCATACATTTCCCCCTACAGATGGTTCTCCAGATCCATGAATTCTGTTTTCTATATCCTTACTATATTTTCCTGGGCTGACTATAAACATTTGTACACAGCCATATCAAATCATAACACATCTTGATGTCAGCCAACACAGCAGTTTCCTGAATTTCATAGAATTCATCACCATTCATCAGCGTATCATTTTGGATCAAGGTACAGGCAGTTAGTGGATTAACCCAGCAGCCAACCTCAAACATAGAATACAGACTTTCTCATTGCTTACAGTGGGGAAACCATGCATGCTAATCACTGACATTGTAATCTAATCACCAGATGATAAAAACATCATGGGAGGAAGAAAAATCTCAGAGCTGGATCTAATTACATCACTATTCAGTAGCTTGATGGAGGAGACGGGCGAGTTGCTGCAGTCATTCACACAACCAAACACTCAGCAGACCATTTTAGGCCCCAGTCCAAGCTGGGACTGGAGAGCCAGAGGCTGCACATTTCAAACCGAGATGAGCTGTTAGAGAATTAACTAAGGAACTCTGGGGAATCTGATTCTTAGGATATTTGAGTAACAGCAAGTGTAAAATGGAGGTTATGATGATAAAACAGTGTTCTTCACAAGAAAGCCGTCAGGTATGAAGTCACACACATATTTTCAAATCTCTGCTCTGCTACTTGCTAACTGACATAGGGCAAGTGACCTAAATTTTCAGTTCCATAATCTATATAATGGGGATCATAAGGCATCTACCTCTCAGGGATTGTGTCAATTCTAAAGACAACGACTACAGAATACTTGGCACATGGATGGTATTCAGGAATGGGTGCTGATCTTCGCTGGTCATCATGAAATTACCAGATGCATTAAGGAGGAAACCAACATTTAAGCATCATACCCAGCTGCATTATCACTTGCTGGAATTATATGAACAACATGGAGATTGCATTAGTCATTGTATATCGTTGCCCACCATACCTGACGTAGGTGAAGTTGATTATGATGCTGGTGCTAACAATTCAACTCATGGAAACAGTGAAATGAATAATCTGTGTACGTGTGCCTCTCACATAAGCATGATCAGTACAGAGTCTGATTAAAAAAGAACTAAGGCTGTGAAAACAAAACTATAAAACCGTTGAGCCAATCACAAAATAAACTTTCAGCGACCCAGAGCCTTACAGCTTGGATTCTGCCAAAGAGGAAAACAAAATACAATACCATACATTACAAGCATCTCTCCATTTTCTGCACTGGTAGAGGGAATGACCCAGAAGAGCAGATGATGTACACTTAATTTCTGCTTGGATTTTGTATATATTTTGCTTACATCATAGTAGGCTTCTTGTGTTTTCTGGAGGCAAATGGGATAGATTTTTAATGGATGACCCATTAATTGAGAAAAAAGCAGTTCATTCTGGCACTAATTATATAGAGGCCTACTACAGGAATCTATTGTGAGAAATCTATAATGTATTGAATACCAGTTATCAAAATGTTAAAGATAACACTCAAAGGCTTTGTTGTTATTGCTTAGTTGCTAAATCATGTCCAATTCTTTGCAGCCCCACGCACTGTAGCACGCCAGGCTTCCATGTTCTTCACCATCTCCTGGAGTTTGCTCAAACTCATGTCCATTGACTCAATGATGCCAACCAACCATTTCATCCTCTGTTACGCCCTTCTCCTCCTGCCTTCAATCTTTCCCAGCATCAGGGACTTATCCAATGAGTCAGTTCTTCACATCAGGTGGCCAGAGTACTGGAGTTTCAGCTTCAGCATCAGTCCTTCCAATGAATATTCAGGACTGATCTCCTTTAGGATGGACTGGTTGGATCTCCTTGCAGTCCAAGGACTCTCAAGAGTCTTCTCCAGCACCACAGTTTGAAGGCATCAATTCATCTGCACTCAGCCTTTATGGTTCAACTCTCACATCCATATGTGACTACTGGAAAAACCATAGCTTTAACCATACAGACCTTTGTTGGCAAAGGATGGCTCTGCTTTTTAATACACTGTCTAGGTTTATCAGCTGTCAATGCAGAGAATCTATGAAAGTAATTTTTAAATTTTGAAAAGTAATTAAGAAGATATATATACACGTCTAAGTATATGACAAAGCTTGTACTGTTCTGAGACTACAAAGCTAGACAGCATATAAAGAAGTGAGATTCATTTTTATTATAACACAGCAGAATATGCACCCTGGTGTCTGTATTGTCAATCCAAAGTTGTCAGCTTCACAGATACACACTTATTCGAATGAAGTTGTCATACTCCTCTTTAATAAGTGCCTTTGTATAGGTGTTGCCATAGGAGAAAAGTAGCTGCCTTATTTCACCATCACACAATATAAATTGTCAACTGAAAGTAAGATGACAATACAAAGAAGGAGCATATTGTAAAAATAATGATACTTTCCTATTCAGAAATAGTCACTGTATTGGAACACATACATACATGTGCATATACACACGTACATATGCATGCATTCTCACACACACACACACACACACACACACACACACTTGGGGGTACAAAGGTCAAAGAACAGCACACCAGGATGCTGAACCTACTTTGTAATATTTTTTATTTACCTGATGGGATTATAGCACAGGTTAAAACCCCAAAGCACCTTAAAATAAAAACAGGGAAGTTCTAATACAGAGATTTCCAAGTTCCAGTCTAAATCTCCAGGGATCTGAGTTTCAAGGCCACAGTCAGAGCACAGAGCATTTTTTTCAACTCCCAGATGCTTCTAAACTGGATGCAAGGCCACTGAGTTAAAAGACAGAAGCCACCCTTGATTAAAAACATTATCGTGTGCTGGTTCAGTTTATTAACGTTCATGCCCACAGCAGCCATCAGACGCAGACGTTACTCTCCCCATTTTCCAGACGACAAAAGGAAGCTTTTGAGATTAGGATGCAAAGCCTGTATGTGAGCCCGGATCTGTCTGATTCGAAAGATGTGCTCTGCACAATATACCAGATGTAAACCAAAAAGCTTTCATGGAATTTACATCTGGGGCCACAAAGTGGCCAGTGAAAGGAGACTCACAAAGAACCAGCGGTAATGCTCTGTTCAGTCAGCAGCAGCGTTGTTTTGAAAACGGCATGGGAATCTGTGGGACGTCAGCAAGTATCCCAAAGACAATACCTCTTGAAAAAATAGCCTCCCTGGTATATCTGATACGGAGAGCTTTCTGAGGCGAAGGAGCATATTTGCAGTATTTGTTGGTTATCTCTTTTTTTTAACATTTTATTTATTTCCATTTTGTGTGTGTGTATGCAACAGGCTTCTCTAATTCAAAATTAAAACAGAACACTGCATAACACCCAAAGGGATGGGAACTTCGTGTAGTCAAGAGAATCTTCCAACATTTTAAATGGCCTCCTTCCTTCTTTTATACCTCTTTACCCCAGGGTAGCTAAATGCAGAATGCTGGATACAAAAGACTCATCATTAGATAGAGCCGCTCCTCTCAGGTAGTCATGCTACTAGAGAATCCTCTTGGGTCACAAAGGGGTGGCTTCACCTTATTTGTGATCCCTGCTTTAAAACTTCCCCATGTTTTATGGACCCCAATGTTCACTCAGCACTGTTTATAATAGCCAGGACATGGAAGCAACCTAGGCGTCCACTGGCAGACGAATGGATAAGGAGGCTGTGGTACATTTACACAGTGGCATAGTACTCAACTATAAAAAGGAATACATCTGAGTCGATTCTATTGAGGTGGATGAAACCGGAACGTCTTATACAGAGTGAAGTAAGTCAGAAAGAGAAACACAGACTATATATTAATGCATATATATGGAATTTAGAAAGACAGGAACGACGATACCATATTCAGGGCAACAACGACACATATAAAAACAGGCTTTTGGACTCCATGGGAGAAGGCGAGGGTGGGATGATTTGAGAGAGCAGCATTGAAACATGTGTATTACCATACGTGAAACAGAGGACCAGTGCAGTTCGATGCACGAAGCAGGGAAGCCAAAGCTGGTGCACTGGGACAACCCAGGGGGATGGGGTGGGGAGGCAGCTGGGAGGGGTTTCAGGATGGGGGGCACATGTACACACCTGTGGTGATTCATGTAGATGGATGGCAAAAAACACCACAGTATCACAGTAATGTAATTATCCTCTAATTAAAATAAACTGATTTTTTTTAAAAAGGAAAAAATTCCTTATGCTTTGAAATGGCACATTTAACTAAGAAATAATGTAATTGAATAACACTAAATGTTCATTTTTGTCCATCACTCCAATAATTAGAATGGGCAAAGGGATTTAAAGCCATTTTCTACAGATGGGGAAACCGAGGCTCAGTCAAAGAAAGTGTCATGTGAGTGCAGATGCCCACGCAGATGCCAGGGCAGGAAGTACCGCACATCTGCAGGCTCTTTCCAAGGCTCTCCCTGCTTGAGGAGCTGAGAACTCTCCTTCTGGAAAGTGCACGCTCCTCCTGAAGGGATTAAGAACCATCACAACCACAACTCCCCTAAGAAATGGTTTAGGATTAACTGATTAGGATTAATCCTTACCAGGATTCCCTGATGGCTCAGTTTCTAAAGAATCCACCCTAATGACCTGGGTTTGTCCCGGGGTTGGGAAGACCCCCTGGAGGAGGGAATGGCTACACACTCCGGCATTCCGGCCTGAAGAACCGAACCTGCTGATGCCTTGATCTTGAACTTGTAGCTTCTGGAATTGTGAGAAAATGAATTTCTATGGTTCAGGCCACTAGTCTGAGTATTTTGTTATGGCAGCCCTAACAAACTAGCGTAATACTCATCATTTATTTGCTGGATTAAAACTTGTAATGTGTTATTTCTTTCTCTTTCTCTGACCACAATTTTTAAGGTCGGCTTACAAAACTAAATGTCTTGAAATTATGGATTTCTCTTTGTTCTTTCTATTGCTAACTTGGTGTTTCAGAAAAGTCCTGCTGTTTCTAGCCCCAGAGTCCCTAGCGAAGATTTACCAAATCTAGGTTACTTGTTCCTTGAAGTAATGAGCTGCAGTGAAAGTCAAATAATGAAAAGATAAAAGATC
This sequence comes from Bison bison bison, assembly GCF_000754665.1. Taxonomy (NCBI): domain Eukaryota; kingdom Metazoa; phylum Chordata; class Mammalia; order Artiodactyla; family Bovidae; genus Bison; species Bison bison. The sequence continues at coordinate 3,744,573 of NW_011494805.1, read as the reverse complement.
CAGGTAAAAGAGCAGCAGTGGTTTCTCCTTTTAATACCTTGCATACGTGTGGAGGGGACTGTGCAATATTCTCGGGTTACAATGTTTTCAGAATCCTCTCCAATCCTCATTTAAACAGACCAACCCTTAATTTCTAAACAAGAAAGGGCTTCATGTAGTTGATTTCAAACATATAGCCCTCCTCATTCTGATTTATCTTACCCTTAGATACTAGAGACAAGAGCTATAATGGGGTGGGGAGTAAAACTTATAGACTGTTGTGACTTCAGCTGGCTTGAACCAAGGTAGCAACTATTCAATAACGGTATATTGAGAGCATTATCTGAGATGGATGGCTTTGAGGATATGCTAAATGGTCAACACAGATTTTGCTTGTTAGAAAAAATAATCAATATCAGATGTGCTATGGACTGGATGTTTATGTCCCCTTAAAATCCATATGGTGAAACCCTAGCCCCACTGTGAGAGTACTAGGGTGCTAGGCTTGGGGAAGTAATTATCACGGGGGTGTGAGCTAGGCTTGGGGAAGTGTGAGCTAGGCTTGGGGAAGTGATTATCACAGGGGGCCCTTAGGAACGCCATCACTGCCCCTATAGAACTGACCTCAGAAATCTCCCTCACCTCTTTCATCATGTGGGGTAAAAACATGAAGACTGATGTCTATGAACAAGAAAGCCTCATCAGAAAAGAATCTGCCAGGAGCTTGATCTTAGACTTTCCAGACTCCAGAACTGTGAGAAATACATTTCAGTGATTAATCAGTCGTCTGGTCTGTGGTATAATTATAACGACCCAAACACATAAGACAAAGGGTCATATTGGGAAATAATCAAATCCTAGGCGATGTGGTGTATATTATGAGAAACAATGAGCCTCAGAAACCTATGTGCTTGTTTTCCCAGTCCACTGGAAAAATTTAAATAGCTATTATGCATTCATTTTTAAACCTAGTAATAGTGAATACTCTTTTTGCTTGCTAAAATTATGTTTTCAGAGTAAATTATTTTTGGAAATGATTTTGGAAATACCCACATAATCTTTGTGAAGAAATATGAGACAGCCATTGAACATATGGCATGCACAAAAAAGATACGTTTAAGAATTACCAAATATTATAAAAAAGCAAAACGTCACTCTGGTACGGTGGGAACATATTATAGTGAGATAACATTTTTGTACAAGAAAATAACAAACAGATAATTCAAGTAAAATTGATATCGATCAGGGTTATGTAAAATAAACAGGTAGAAGCTGTAGGCAGTAATAATACACAGCGTTACAATGAAGGTTTATATACATTCAACAAGAACCAACTGCATCCAAATATAATCTCTGTGAGAAAAAATATCTTCAGACAATCACACGATATTATTTATATATTTTATCAGTATTATTCTAGATATTTTAATCTGAACAGAAAGACAACTATTTTTTTGTGCTCCCCTTTGCTTTTAATTTTTTTCTGAGCTGGGGTATGCCTATCAATAGATGATTCTGGTATTTTCTCAGATCATTTGAGCAAACTCCTGAGAATCAGTCTCTATATATTTTTCCTTTTTATTCAAAATATTAAATTATACAAATAATTCAATATGATTTGACTGCAATGATTATGAAATGCTAGGCAATTGACTGGCAATGCTATAAGTTTCTGGAGGAGGGCATGGCAACCCACTCCAGTGTTCTTGCCTGGAAAATCCCCATGGATATAGGAGCCTGGCGAGCTACAGTCCATGATGTCACAAAGAGTTGGACACGACTGAAGCAACTTAGCACACAGCTAAAAGTTTAAAGAGCCAGAAACACTGTAAGTGGATATACACACAAATGTTTATTTACTTAAATCATACAGTAATTCTAAGAATGTTTATTGGATCTACAAACACTGGAGCAGCTACTCTCAT
>NW_011494805.1:3741876-3742569 GCF_000754665.1 Bison bison bison | reverse complement strand
CAGTCCCTGTCCATCACCAACTCCCAGAGTTCCCTCAGACTCACGTCCATCGAGTCAGTGATGCCATCCAGCCATCTCATCCTCTGTCGTCCCCTTCTCCTCCTGCTCCCAATCCCTCCCAACATCAGAGTCTTTTCCAATGAGTCAACTCTTCGCATGAGGTGGCCAAAGTACTGGAGTTTCAGCTTCAGCATCATTCCTTCCAAAGAAATCCCAGGGCTGATCTCCTTCAGAATGGACTGGTTGGATCTCTTTGCAGTCCAAGGACATAGGACAATGCTAATAAATAATAGGATATTTATTATGCATAAGAGTAACTCTGGAGAAGGAAATGGCTACACACTCCAGTATTCTTGTCTGGAGAATACCATGAACCAAGGAGCCTGGTGGGCTACAGTCCATGGGGTTGCAATGACTAACACACATATTAGTAACTAACAGTGTCAACTGACAAGTATTGATGAATGAATGAGTGAATGTGAATCAGTGAATGACTGAATTTAGTCTTTATGTTTAAGAAGCTTATAATCTAGAAAGGACTAAAAATGCATGCAGATGACACCATCCTTATGGCAGAAAGTGAAGAGGAATTCAAAAGCCTCTTGATGAAAGTGAAAGTGGAGAGTGAAAAAGTTGGCTTAAAGCTCAACATTCAGAAAACGAAGATCATGGCATCCGGTCCCACCACTTCAT
>NW_011494805.1:3740979-3741776 GCF_000754665.1 Bison bison bison | reverse complement strand
ATCAGATGTGCTATGGACTGGATGTTTATGTCCCCTTAAAAATCCATATCGGTGAAAACCCCTAGCCCCACTGTGAGAGTACTAGGGTGCTAGGCTTGGGGAAGTAATTATCACGGGGGTGTGAGCTAGGCTTGGGGAAGTGTGAGCTAGGCTTGGGGAAGTGATTATCACAGGGGGCCCTTAGGAACGCCATCACTGCCCCTATAGAACTGACCTCAGAGATCTCCCTCACCTCTTTCATCATGTGGGGTAAAAACATGAAGACTGATGTCTATGAACAAGAAAGCCTCATCAGAAAAGAATCTGCCAGGAGCTTGATCTTAGACTTTCCAGACTCCAGAACTGTGAGAAATACATTTCAGTTATTAATCAGTCATCTGGTCTGTGGTATAATTATAGCAACCCAAACACATAAGACAAAGGGTCATATTGGGAAATAATCAAATCCTAGGCGATGTGGCATATATTATGAGAAACAATGAGCCTCAGAAACCTATGTGCTTGTTTTCCCAGTCCACTGGAAAAATTTAAATAGCTATTATGCATTCATTTTTAAACCTAGTAATAGTGAATACTCTTTTTGCTTGCTAAAATTATGTTTTCAGAGTAAATTATTTTTGGAAATGATTTTGGAAATACCCACATAATCTTTGTGAAGAAATATGAGACAGCCATTGAACATATGGCATGCACAAAAAAAGATACGTTTAAGAATTACCAAATATTATAAAAAAGCAAAACGTCACTCTGGTACGGTGGGAACATATTATAGTGAGATAACATTTTTGTACAAGAAA
>NW_011494805.1:3729240-3740879 GCF_000754665.1 Bison bison bison | reverse complement strand
AGACAGTTCAAAAGCAGAGACATTACTTTGCCGACAAAGGTCCATCTAGTCAAGGCTATGGTTTTTCCAGTGGTCATGTATGGATGTGGAAGTTGGACTGTGAAGAAGGCTGAGTGCTGAAGAATTGATGCTTTTGAACTGTGGTGTTGGAGAAGACTCTTGAGAGTCCCTTGGACTGCAAGGAGATCCAACCAGTCCATTCTGAAGGAGATCAGCCCTGGGATTTCTTTGGAAGGAATGATGCTGAAGCTGAAACTCCAATACTTTGGCCACCTCATGCAAAGAGTTGACTCATTGGAAAAGACTCTGATGCTGGGAGGGATTGGGGGCAAGAGGAGAAGGGGACGACAGAGGATGAGATGGCTGGATGGCATCACTGACTCGATGGACGTGAGTCTGAGTGAACTCTGGGAGTTGGTGATGGACAGGGAGGCCTGTCATGCTGCGATTCATGGGGTCGCAAAGAGTCGGACACGACTGAGCAACTATCTGACCTGATCTGATCTGACAATGTGCTAAATAAGTTTTGTACCAGTGTTTCTGAAGCCAACTTGTGGTGAATGACCTTTTTTTTTTTTCTTTATTCCCAACCAATAGCAAAGCAGTATTTTATAAGATACAATAAAAAAAAATACTTGAAAAAATAAGGAACAATAAAAAGAGACATACAATGAGACATAAAATTATTCTGTAAAATTGATAGGAAGTTTCAATTTCCTGTGCCCAGCTAGCAACCTACAGGCTTCAAACTATATTTTGAGTGGCACAATTTTTGACTATTGTACTCAACAATGTGATAGGAAAATATCCTAGTTAACCCATAAGTAAATGAAAGAAAAGCATTTGAAGACTTCAATTAAAATTAGTTTAGGATAATCTTCGGAGAAAATTATCATTTTCATCTTGTACTTTCCAGAACTCTATTGTGATTCACACAACAGACAAAAATATTAATCAAGCAATAAATAACAGGACACCACACGGCCGCGGTTCTTTTCCGCTGACCCTGCTCGAATTGGCAGCTCTGTGGGATTCAAGAGGAGACAAACAGCTTCTCTCCTCTGGAAAACAATTCAAGGCATCAGGCACTGCCCTGATGGCAGCTAAAAAGCCCACTCCCCTCAGCAATGAGTTGATGCCATAGGTGTCCTTCTCATTCCCATTCACTTCCTTTTGAAAATAACTAACATTTCTTTACTGTGTTGTTGGAAATAATTTACAACTTCAAAAAGTACTGATGTCTCTACTCTTTTCCCATGTAATAGTATTTTTAAGTTAATATGTTTCAAGTACTTCTTACCTGTGAATGATATATTCCTAACAATTGCTATTATTTGTGCTTAATAAGCCACTATAGTACTCAAAACGTATATGTACCTTATACATATATATGTGGTGAAAATATTAAGAAACCAGTGGCGTTTCCCTGGCGGCACAGCGCTGAAGAATCTGCCTGCCTGGGCAGGAGACCAGGTTTGATCCCTGTGTCAGGAAGGCCCCCTGGAGAAGGAAACAGCAATCTACCCCAGTGTTGTTGCCTGGGAAATCTCAGGGACAGAGGAACCTGGCGGGATACAGTCCATGGTATCCCAAGAGTCAAACACAACTCAGTGACGAAGAAAACAACACAGCATTTTAAATTTTAAATTCTAAAATGTTTGGCAATTTCTAAACATTAAGTGTTCAAAAGGTCTTTGCCTATGCAAAAAAAAAAAAACACTTTTTTTTTCAAAATGCAATTACATAGCCTATTTCCTGGTAGTTAGGTTTTAGAGTTATCATCTACGGTTTGTAAAAATTGCTCCTGAAGAATACCTTTGATAGATCTTATACCACTTACACATTAATTTATATATTTTTTAATCTCATCTGTAACTAAGTCCAACCCAGTCAGTTTTATCTACCAATGCTGGATAAGGAAACAAACTCCTTGAATGAACACAAGACGAAAGACTAGGCTTGTGTTTTCACCAAAAGTATAACCAAAAATATATGAATTCATATAAATCAAAAGTATACAATCCTACAACCCTGAAATAAACACAAAAAGAGAGAAATATGGAAATACACATTCTTTAAAATAACAATCAAAAGAAAAAGTAAAAATAACCAACTAAAATATTCACAGTGGAGTATGGTAAGGTACTTTACTACAATGAAATACTATATAACCATTAAACTTAGGCTGCAAATAATAGTAATGACAGTGTACTTAAAGTATATGGTTAAGTGGAGAAAAGTTTTCGCTATAAATAATTGTATGGATTATACATATAAACATTTATGAGATTATTATATATAAACTACATAAATATATAATGTATCATATAATTACAAGTATATATTATAAGTTATATCATTAATTATTTAAACAAAACCTGAAAGGGTTTATACCAAATAATATAAATAAGGAGGCAAATGTAATTTTGAACCTTCTCTCTAGGATGTGATTAACATTTCAACATCAACACTATTATAAGAACAGTGTTTCCTTTAAGATGTTTTGAGCATTTTTTATTTAAATTTTATTTTTAAAAGTTATATATTTATAATATGTACATCAATTTACTTATTTGGAGAAAAATCATCTAGTAGAGCATAAAATTTAAAAGCTGAATTTTAAGAATGAATATTCTATTCATATTGGTTGGATTGGAGAAGGCAATGGCACCCCACTCCAATATTCTTGCCTGGAAAATCCCATGGACAGAGGAGCCTGGTGGGCTGCAGTCCACCAGGTCGCTAAGAGTCCACGACTGAGCGACTTCACTTTCACTTTTTGCTTTCATGGATTGGAGAAGGAAATGGCAACCCACTCCAGTGTTCTTGCCTGGAGAATCCCAGGTATGGCAGAGCCTGGTGGGCTGCCATCTATGGGGTCACACAGAGTTGGACACGACTGAAGCGACTTAGCAGCAGCAGCATATTGGTTGGATTGCATCACCAACTCAATGGACATGAGTTTGAGCAAGCTCTGGGAGTTGGTGATGGACAGGGAGGCCTGGCATGCTGCAGTCCATGGGGTCGCAAAGAGTTGGACACGACTGAGCAACTGAACTGAACTGAACTGAACATTCTATATCAAACTGCTCACTCCTAATATTAAAAGAAATTACAAGGCCACACAGCTTATTTTCATTTGTAACAAATCCAAAGTTATCCTTTCTCCCAGTATGTTATAACGTATCTGAGATTATCGAATTTTGGTACCTGATAGATACATTAAACTGCTTCTTGTTAGATCAAGAGGAACTAAGGAATATTCCCCTAATTGAAGATCTGATAGTGAGACCCATAATGCATACTAGATGAATAAAGATACTAAATTCACAAGAGTATTTTTTATATGAAGGAAAAAAATATCATGTGTTCATTAATACTGTGAAATTAATGAGTTTGTACTTTTCTGAACCAAAACCACAGCGTATTCACTCAAAAATTCAGAACCCAAGATCTGGCATTAATACGCTTTGAGTATTTCCAATTCCTTTCATGGATATCAAAAACAGGAAGTCCACCTCACAGTAAAACAAAGAAATTTAATATCAGGCATCTTTTAGAAACAAAGAGACATGGTATCCAATAGATGGGAAAAAAAATAATGAGAACTACTCCCCAAATTTGATTCCATATGGCAACGAGATACCTAATAGCATTTTGTAAAGATGTTTGCAATCACACAGTCCTTTCCCCACCTTCTTACACGCACCACAGGCATATCCGCCCTCGCTTACACAAGGACACTCCTTGAAAGATTTAAAAGGGAAATACCTGCTTCACTCTGAAACAATGAGAGATAATAAATCAAAATCCAATGCTCATACTTTACACATGATAATTTCAAACTATTGGTGACTCACAAGTCACCAGTTTAGTATCTTTTAACCACAGATACTAAATCACTTTAAAGCTCGGAGTCAATACAAATTGCTTAATATTATACAAACTAGAGGTGCTTCAATTAATGTACCGTTCCACATAGAGTCAACAAACCTGGTTTGACTTTATTCATTGAATTAAGAAACCTATTTTGTGAGTGCAATTAGAAAAAGTAAGCCTCTTATTTAATATAAGAATAAGATACCATTTTAACCATTTTATCCCAGAATTTTATTTTTACTTCTTATGGAATTTGTCTGCACTGAAAGCAAGCTCCTGCACTGAAAGCTTCCATTCTCCTACATTATGGCGTATCTGATGACACTCACAATAAATAAAAGTAAATTTTCAGGAAATACTTATTGGATAGAAATTGATGTTCTTTGCCAACTGACCATATTTTAGGATCACCTTTTAGTAAAAATGAACTTCAACATGTTTTGGTTCAGCTTCATAATAAAATGTGATAGCTAAAATTGAGACAATCAGAGAGTACTTTAAACTATATCCTGACTAATCTCTGGTAAGGAGCAAGATGCCAAAAAGAATTCAAAACCATGACATCGTCCTGAGATCTTCTGACCTCTCTCGATCTGAGTGACCCTATGGGGTAGCCCCTCACACACGTGACCCTTCCACACTTTAACCTTGGCTAGGTCTGTGCTGTAAGTGTCAAACACAAACCGGATTTCAAAAACTTAGCCGAATAAATGGAGTCTACTTAAAAAGTAACTGCATACTGATCACTCATTGAAATGATAATTTCTGATAGGCTGAGTTCAATAAAATATATTATGAAAATTAGCTTCATTTGTTCATCTGTACTTTCTCAATGTCCTTTTTAAAATGCAAAATTACGTCTGGAGGCCTGCTTCTGTGGCTTGCGCTGTATTTTCCCTGGACAGTGCTGATCTGGAGAGTGCTTGTCACTGCTATTAACCAGCCTTTTCCTCTCTCCCCTCTTCCCTCTTCTACTCTTTCCTTTCTTCTGCTTTATTTTTCTTTTCTAGAACCGCAACAATGTCAGGAGAGAGGTCAGGAATAGGGAGGGAAGATATCGCAATTCTGAAAAAAAAAAAAAAAGACTGCAAACATGATGGAAAGAGCTCAGAAATTAAACAAACTATTCTAATGTTGTTGGTTCACTAAATTATTAATAAAGCTATATTGTTGTCCATATGAAAGAGAAAAAAGCATAGGCATTTCTGAACTCATTTTACAGTTTTTATTGTATTTGAGAATCCAATAAGATATTTTTATTTGAAATTTTGAATAATCTCAACATATTCCAACACAAAATTCATTTCCCCAAACAATGGGCTGTATTTCAGGGCCTAATATGTGTATAAATACAAAGTTTCACATATTAATTTCTTCTGGCATCTACTTCTCCTCAAAAACCCATGATCCCTGTCATCTCCCAATTCTCTTTCCAGATGGCCCTCTCTAAACCTTTCTGTTGCTTCTCATCTCTTCCTGCTACACACTACCCCTGAACACACCCATATATTCCTGATTTGGATAGCAATATCAATAAAGTGCTGTCAAATCTCCCAACCCAAGGACCTTGCCAAGTCACTGAGAAGAGAGGGGCACTCCATTCCAAAATTTGCAAGTGTCTTAATGACCTAAATAACCATAACTAATCACAGCTACTCTTCTGAATTCTAATCATTCATGCATTGTCACTTTTCACATGTGCCATTTCCTTCTCCGAGTAGACAGTCAGTTCATGAGGGTAAGTCCAACGTTTGGTCTTGTTTGTAAACCTCTTTAGTCTCTTAAAACACAATGACTTAGATACGGTAGATTTCCGGTGAGCCTTGGCTAAATGAATGGGCAAGTATCAAAATCTCACTAATTATGCCTAGAGCGAAACACTACATGGAACTCTGAGAAGACAAGAATCGGAACGTATATAGCAGCACAGTTCTAGCCAAAAGCACTGTGTGCTTTTAAACCTTCCATACACAGGGAGCTGGTGTGTGTCTATGACGAAATGTCACGGATCTATCCATGTACACATCAAAGTATCTCTTTTCCTGCATATTTTAAATAAGGCACGGGGGTGTAACTCAAATTGTTCTTTGCGACCTCATGGACTGTAGCCCACCAGGGCTCCTCTGTCCGTGGAAGTCTCCATGCAAGAATACTGGAGTGTGCCGTCAAGTTTTGGAGCCAAAAAGTCTGGGGTTTCAGGTCTCTATTCAGCAATGTGACAGCTCTGAGACATCTGACAAGACACTTGTCTGATCCTCAGTTTCCTCCCCATATTGCTATCTAGGATAATGATAAATTCCTCCAGGGTGTTACAAAGATGAGGCACAATAGGACTAAGCATTCAGCCATCAGTCTGGGCCAGGAGGGATGATCTGACAATGGAACTGAGGCAGTAGCAGCTGCAGCAACTGACCTGGCAATAGCAACAGCCACAGTCTACCTACCTGCTAACTGGACTCCTCATTAAAAACAGTAAAGTGTGAACTGGGCTCAGAAGTATAACAACAGGCAGACACTATGTAATGTTCTTTTCAACAGGAATCATTTGCTGCTTTGTTTAGAAAGTACTGAACTGTAGTAGCCTGTATTTATTTCTCTGGTTTTGATCAGGTACATCCTTGTAACACTGAACTTTTGGTTGCGGTACCCATTTTTTATGCAACCATCTTTTGGTTGCAGAATTTATTCTGTATTATCTAAAAATCTAATCAAACGCAAACAAGATAAACACACACACGCGCACACACAATTTATCTACATCTCTCCTCAAAATGTTCCAAAAGACTAAAATCTCAGCAATCACAAAAGAAAACAAAAATTCCTTTATGGTATCATTTGATCATAAACCTCCAGGAACGTCACTGATCCTTTTAGCACATGTTTCAGTCTTCCTTTTCACTTTCTTCCCTGTCATCCCCTTAGGAATTTTTAAAAAGTGTTAAAAATTACCCCTTCAACACTCAGCTTCTTCTCACAACACTTCTCAACTTCTCAACCTCAGCAGCATCTGCCTCAGTTAACTGCAAGCCTTCCAAAACTGTGAAACACGTTCACTCCATTTGACTCTGCTCCACTTTCACAATCTGGAAATACAACATTCTCCTCTGACCAAAACCGTCCATCCTCACACCTCTTTCATCCTGTTAGAACCAGTGAACCTACCACTCTTGGTTTAGACCTTGCCCTCCAGGCTTTCTAATCCTCTCTGTTCCTAGTCTCCTCAGCTCCCTCCCCAGCCAGGTTTATGATCACTCTGACGTGAAATACGCACTACACCTAGAAAGCACAGCTCTTTGCTCTGCATCGTGCAGGCCTTGCTAATATTCTTAAGGAAAACTTCACTGTTTGCTTGACCCATTCAGATTACATTTTCTATTGCCAGAGAGAGTGATGCAATTGTGTCAACTAGTAACAACAAATTGTTAATTTTGCCAAGTTCCTCCCCATGGCTGTAGAGTCTTTTTGGACCTTCTGAATACTCCCTGCTACATTCCCTAAATTCTTACCCTCATGCTAGTTAATTTCAACCTACCACCTTGAGAATATCTGAGGAAACTAATCATCAGATGGTAAGCTCCCTGGGGACAGGGCCCTTAGCTAGTCTTATTTACCACTGAGTTTCCATGCTCCAGGACAGGGCTGAATAAACAATGCATTTAGCTAACTAACGAACTGATCCAATTCCCTTCCTTCTTCCAAGATGTGACCAGTCTTCCTGCGCTACCACTGATCACACCGACCTTCTTAGAACATCTTGAAATTTGCCCCTGAAAATTATTGCCACCTCCACAATACCTCTATCTCTTCTAGCTAAGGAGATGCCATTCTGAAAGCAATTAATATACATGCATATTTCCTTTATTAGAGCTTAAAAATACATCCTTTGTCCAACAGCATTGTTGTTGCTCAGTCACCAAGTCATATCCGACCCTTCACGACCCCATGGACTACAGCATGCCAAGCACACACACCAACAATATTACTCCCTTGAATAATATTTCATTTCCACAACTGATCCTGAACTAAATTTCTTCTTGTCTCATATCTTCAAAGGCCCCAAGGAACATGAAATTTTACAGATCTGGATTTCTGCTTCTATTTAACCCTAATATGCACATTTTTTTCTCAATGGCAACTAACAGACTTTCAACACTTTTACTGAAAATATTCAGTCTGAAAAAATAATACAATAAAACCTACATAGTCACTTTCTGGATTCAAAAATTATTAACAAATGATGTTTTACACACACACACACACACACACACACACGCACACATATGCATTTTACCATGACTCATGAAATTAGGCGACAGACATCATGGCATTTATTCCTAAGTCATTCAGTATGCATCTCCTAATATCATTTATTAGCTAGCCCATGAGCAAATTTTCCCTGTTCAACCCAATTTTGATCTTCTGTGAAGTGAAAGCCGCTTAGTCATGTCCAACTCTTTGCAACCCCATGGACTACACAGTCCATGGAATTCTCCAGGCCAGAATACTGGAGTGGGTAGCCTTTCCCTTCTCCAGTGGATCTTTCCAACCCAGGGATTGAACCCAGGTCTCCCGCATTACAGGAGGATTCTTTACCAGCTGAGCCACAAGGCAAGCCCAAGAATACTAGAGTGGGTAGCCTATCCCTTCTCCAGGGGATCTTCCTGACCCAGGAATCAAACCAGGGTCTCCTGCATTGCAGGCGGATTCTTTACTTGATCTTTTGCAGCCTTATGTTAAAAAAAAAAAATCAAATAAATCTCCAAAAACTGTATTTGGTTGTCTTTAGTCTCTTTTAGTCTAAAAACTCTCCCCACAACAGCAATGTCTTTTGAAGAGACTAGGCCACTGTCTGGTATCTTCCATAAAAAGTACTATACCCTGTGAATTTGTATGTTTCCTCATTCAGTTTAACAGGTTCTACTTTCTCTATATTTTTCTGTAAATGAGAAACTAAGTCTAAACAGGTTTTTTATTCTGTTCAGTCACTCAGTTGTGTCCAACTCTTTATAACCCCATGGACTGCAGCACACCAGGCCTCCCTGTCCTTCACCATCTCCCGGAGCTTGCTCAAACTCATGTCCATCGAGTTGGTGCTCATACTCTGTCTAGATAGGTTTTAGATTCATCTCAAACATTCCATCAACAACATCTCACAAATGACAATGAAGACTTCAGACTGCATCCCTCCGAGGCTCATGGCATCGGGCTGTCTGTTAGCTATGCCAGGTTTGATCACACAGCTGCTTAAGAAGGCGGATGCCAGATAAAATTAAGAAGTAATGCTTGGACTTCCCTAGTGGTTCAGTGTTAAAAAATCCACCTGCAAATGCAGGGGACATGGGTTCGATCCCTGCTCCAGAAGTATCCCATATGCCACAGAGCAACTAAGTCCATGCACTACAGCTAGTGAAGCCTGCGGGCTCTCCAGCCCAAACTCTGCATCAAGAGGAGCCTCTATAATGAGAAGCCCAGAAACTCACAAAAGAGGAGCCCCTGCTCTCTGCAACTAGAGAAAGCCCACGTGTTGCAAGGAAGATCCTGAGAACAAAAAATTAATAAATAAGTAAAATATTCTTTAAAACAGTAATCTTGAGTACAAAGAGAACACATTATTCCTCAAAATATTTGTAACTAATGGTTTTAGCACCTATTGATGATTCTTGCCTGAATCATTTATTTCACTGAGAGTTATAAACAGTGATTTTCTCATTCTACCATTTGCTAGATGTACTAACTTACGTATTTTGTAAAGAAGAGCTGTCTTTCATCAACTACACAAGAGTTCCTCCTAAAAAGCAGGCTAACCATTTATTTCAATTTAATTATTGTCAGAATCATTTATTATTATTTTTTTAATTTAGACTACCACAATGGACTCATGGACTTTCTTCAATGTTGTACTGTCTGTTACAGTCATTCTTGTTGGAGGAGATCACTGAGGGCATTAATTATTGTCAGAATTGCTTTTTATTAATTTTTTTTAACTTATACTATGACAACAGACTCATGGACTTTCTTCAATTTTGTATTATCTGTTACAGTCACTCTTGTTGCGGGAGCTCACCGAGAGCATGTGACCACTGGATGACCCTACAGTGGGACCCAAACAGTCAGAGGCTTCCTGTCCCCTCTGCTGTCCTTGGGATGTATATTCAGCCCCTTCAGGCCTCAGTCTTGAGAGCCATGTGTTGTTGAGAATATCCTGACTGAAGGAGAGGTGACTGAACCCCATGAAGGCTTCTCTACAGGGATCCCCCACTTTACTTTTACTAAAGATCTTTATTAGTACCTATTTTCACAAACTGAAACAAATCCAAAGAGGATTTTCATTTTATGCACAAAAGCAAGACGTGAAAACAGCGCTCGTTATTTTCCATCAAGGCTTTACAGAGGCAGAACAGACCAGAGCAGAGAGGGGCTCCATCGAGCTCCTTCCCCGGGAACCGCACTCGGCATTCAGCAGTAAGCCTCTCTACCTTCACTTGTGCCTAAGAGCATCTGTGCTTTATATCAACTTATTTTGTGCAGCTGTTAGCAAGACGTGTCCTAGGGTGATTGCTTCTTCACTTTACACCATTCCGTTTACAAAAGGTTCCATGGCCATTCAGAGAGTGGGGGAGACCTGAACAAACTTTTAAGCTCCTGGTAGGTAGATGCAGAAATGGACTTGCCTTGCAGCTGCCAAAGACATGCCTTGCACCTAAGTTATCCTGATGGTTAAAACTTCCACCCACCAAGAGGGAGTGATCTACTTCTTTCTACAGTCTCTCTGTGCCCTCCAGGTCCAGGGGCCAATTTCTAATTTTGCCTGACATCACAGCTTGCCAGGTGGCTCAGACGGCAAAGAATCTGACTGCAATGCAGAACCCGGGTTTGATCCTTGAGTCAGGAAGATCCCCTGGAGAAGGGAATGGCAACTCACTCCACTATTCTTGCCTGCAGAATCCCACGGACAGAGGAGCTTGGCGGGTTATAGTCCATAGGTTGCAAAGAGTCTGGGAACCAACAACCACTGATGCTCAAATTTATCTGAATTTGGCAACTGAGAGGCCCTTCAGGCTAGCTCCTGGTAACCATTCTAATTAACACTATAGGCTTACACAACCTTATTTGTTTGCGGGCACTTCCTCACTTCCCAGAACAATGAGAGAAGTTGGGCTCATCTGGTACTTCTTCTGCCTAGACTTAGAATCGGCCAAGTTTCCAGAGAGTTTGGGCCCCTTGAATGGGAAACGGTGTTTAGAAGCCATGATTTGTGCACTGGATGTGTTCACTGCTTCTGGACACACTGCTTGGAAGTCTCTTAAGGAGCCAGCTAGTAAACCTGCTTAAAAGGCATGTGTGGTGTATTCCAATATCTGACAGCCTAGACCCCTCTTTACCTTTCTTTTCCTGACCTATCCTAGTTACTCCCGCTTTTTAAAAACTTCTTCTGTATGTAATTTAAAATTAATTTACCTAGTTGCAGAAAACCTTCTTACTGATCTTCCTGTTTAGTCATGTTACATTTTCAAATGCACACACAGACATACACACACTAAGAATGTGACACATACAATCTTGGGAACTGACCTGATGTGGTATGTCACACCACACCCGGAACCATGGAAAGCTTTCTCACTTAAGTCTAATATGCATCATTCATTGAGTTTCTTCTTAAAAGTAATGGATTTTAATCACAGGATCAAGGGTCTTTTTCGCAGGTATCACCTTCCTTCAAGCCTACACAGCATTTGCCTTGCTGAACAACACATACACCC